>NW_018479970.1:0-4397 GCF_002113885.1 Mizuhopecten yessoensis | reverse complement strand
CAGATACAGTTTTTCCAAGTAGTTCATCATGGAAGTCAATTTCCTATAAAGCAGTTTATAATTGGGAAGAATTAATGATGTACGATAGAATGAACAACGATTCAGATTTCACAAGATTTTTGCTCATTCATGATGTAATTTCTCCACATATTTTATGGACAGTAGCATTAAAATTCCCTGAACATCTAAGCAAGATAAGCAATATAGTTCGATTATGTGCTAATTTAAGATCAACAAATATTATTGAATTATGCCATTTTTGTGGTATTTTACATAATGACTGTATAACACATACAGTAATCCATTGTACAAAAACTGAAAGTCTTAGAGACGATCTATGGTGTCTTATAAGTACGGCTTTTGATATAGAACTTGGCGTGTTCTTATCCTCTTTGTCTGATTATGATTTAATTCATGTATTACTAGGGGGTAGCCTTCCCCACATATTAAGCTCAACTGATTATGTAACCTTTGTACTGCATAATGCTATTTTTATTGACAAAATGTTGCTGTTGTATCAGCGTTAATAATGATATAACAGGTACATACGTAAGTACAATAGCAATGTCCAGCTATTTATTTATTTTTTCTCTTATTTTGTGTGTGTTTATGTGTGGGTAAGCCTGAGAAGACCTTGTTGGTAGGGCTTTCCCCAACCCTTGGAAACCTCAGGATTCCCAGGCATTCTAATTATTTTGTATGATTTGCTGTTCTTTCTGTATTTACTAAACTTATTCAAGTTTCATTAACTTCTCTCTTCATCTCTGTATTTAACTGATGTATTTTTGTGCATGTAAGTATCAATTAATAATATTTGATTTGTATTTTGACTACACTGTATATTTTTGTAACTCTTCAATTTGGAGGAAATAAAGAAATAATAATACTCAGTATTTCACTATATTAGCCATCTTATTTTTCCAACATGAACCGCCTAAGATTATGCTTGTTTACCAGGCCGCCTGTTAGCAAGCTATGAAATATTACACAATTAAAGATTAAATACAAAATACAAGATATTACTCAACAAGATATAATTATAAAAGCTTACCAAAGATAACTTAAATTGTGAATTTTCATGTTCAACGTAAGCATTCCAGTATTAAAATGACGGGTCAACCGACAGGTTCAACTAAGACTCGCTAACATTATTTCTGACCTATTTAAGATGTAAAATGCATTGCGTAATCATGCGTACACTTAACTTTATTGAGGCTTTAGATTATTGTGCAAGTTTTTATTATGGTTTCGTCAGAGCCTAAGACAAATATTTATGTTATAATATATTTCATTCGACATAAGGGAAACATGCATTTTGTCAAATAAAAATTCGAAACAAACAAATATTACCCAATTGCTCTTTAGTATTGATAAATTATAAAGGGCTGATCAACACAACATCACATATGCCCTCACTAATGTCAATGGAAGGCCCAAAGGGACAGCGTAGTTTTACTGTGGAGCTCCATACAAAAATCATAATTTGTGTGTCCTTTTCCGCGGGACATAGATGATGTATACCTACTAAGTTCCGCTGCAAATATTGAAATACCCGAGTTCTTCATCTCCTTGTGTCCATGCTTTATTCTCCTTTAATTGCTTGCCTTTCCAGATTCTTTTAACGTTATTTTCTACTGTGTGTTTTTATTTTGTTAAAGAGTAGTTAAGTCTGATTAGTGACCAATATGACACCAATGCGTAGTTAGAGACCGTTAAAACTACCGCTCGGCTGTGTGATACCGCTGTGTATATAGACCGTTGATGAATACTGCACGTTTCTGTGTGACTTTACTTTAGAATGGGTAGTTAAAACTACTCATTTGGTGATGCCCCGTTTGACCGTATAGTTTCATTGTGCCCTTAAGACTCAGTTTGTCCCTTTTTACCTTTATTGTGTGAATAGGCTGTTAGGACTACTTTGTTGGCTGTATGACCTTACTGTGTTGACGAGTCGTTTAAACTACCTGGCCTGCATGCGATTGTCGAGTTGTGGCTTGTGGCTCGATATGACCTCATTAGGGCCTTGCGTGGCGTTATTGTATTATATTGATGGGTCATTACGTCTTAATTGATAAAAAATCTACTATATATAGATTATGACCAAATCTGAAGGGGCCGTCGTTGTAACACTTGGGATCTATTTCTTGTCCTTCTCATATCCCTTTTCCTTTTTAGGCAGTATCTCCTACTACATGCCCGTGATATGTCTATTTTTTTCAGCATTGGTTGGGAGTTTGGGATTACATGCAAAAATACGCTTAATGTTAGGCATTGGTTGGGATTTTAGACTACAGACAATACTATGCATAATGAAATCAGCATTGGTTTGGAGTTAGGGATACAGATATTAATATGCCTTATTGTTCTCAGCATTGTTTTGGAATTTGAACTACAGGCAATAATATGCCTAATTAAATTAACATAAGTTGTGAGTTTAGGATACAGACAATAATATGCCTAACGCTTGAAGCATTGGTTTGGACAGGATTGTTTTTTTCTTCTATGTGAGACATCTTGGTGACAGTTACCCATTATGGATTATTTGTAAAACTAGCCTAGCTGAAACCCTACAAATCCTGTCAGATATTTATGACCAGACATGTTATGACTGGACGTCAGAAGCATATCCGGTAAACAAGTCACGTGCCAACTGTCGACAGGAGACCCGGTCTATTCATCACTTCCGGCAGACCTCTAGGTAACCGATAGTCTACTCAACCGCACGGCCCTTCTCAGAAAAAGGAAAACTGGATACGGAGATAAAGCTTTGGTGGCCATTTGTCGAGAACAAATGTCCTCAGAGATCTGCGATAAGATAGGCCCGACTTTTCGATCGCCTGCTGTTAGTTGCTGAGAGATGTGTCCTGTGTTACATTACGTGACCAGAAGGCACCAGTCATCTCGGCCATGAACTCGACCAGCCGTGGTGGCTTCCGTACCGATAACCAGTTAGACCTTACGAGGGATGACACTATTAAGCGTTCACAATGCAATCTGATCGTTCGATAACGGCAAATTACGTTAATGGTAGCCTCATAATTAAATTATGTTATACCATAAAAAATAGAAATTGAATAAATTTATACCATAGGGTCGGGCCATGTGGACAGTTCTATAAAAATGTGTTCGTTTCTTATTTTCAACAAGGTCATCACGAACTATGTTCCTTGCCTCAGTAAAGTTGATTTTACAATGAAGGGCGTCAGTTATTAATTGCAAATGGCGGTGTACACTGGTATTTCTGTAATGTGTCCGAAGCACGTAGAAGAAAATAAAGATGTTGGTTTGTCAGATTTGTTATCGAACTATCGTTTTATTCTCGTGGTCATGTGTGAGTTTAATATTTTATAATGCTTTATTTCGACTAAAATGTTGTGATAAAGTTTACCATATAATAAATTCAGCTATTAAGTGTTTCTCTGAGCAATTTCCAAGGCTTATTTCAACGTGTGGCCCAAGCACAAAAAGGAATAAAGGTCAAGGTTCTTTTTTTCTGCAGTTCTCTCACAACTCGTGTGGCTGGCTGTCGGCGATCGTTTGATGGAGTGTGTAAGTGGACGTCTAATGGTTCAAAAAAGCGCGTTAACTGGTACCGTTCCCTTTGGCTCCCTTGGTGCAAGTGCAAGTACAGAGAGCAGGTTTCTGCTCTTGAATGTATATTTGAGCCAAATATAGGACACACAACGCAATTGCAAACACCACTGACAAAACGATTGATCCTGTTGACCTAATCATGCCAAGACTCTATCAAACTTGTACCGATTTGGTCACCATTTTAAGAATCCTGGTGCCATATATTACAGCCTATGCGTCATTAGCTGAATGGTTGGGGATGTGGATTTAATACAACGGCACTTTATTGGACAGTCCCCAAATACATGCAGATCATGTGGCTGTAAGTCGAGCTAGTCGAACACGCATGCATACACATGCAGGCACGTCCTAAATGACCGTAGCTGTTGATAGGGCGTTAAACCCTATAAAACCGAAACCTTATTCAATGGATCCGAGTCCAATTTGTTCATCAAACAAAAATGTTTAATTTCTTTTCTACATATCTGAAGGCATACATTAACGAAGGTCAGATTCTTTGAAAATGCTGAGACAAAGTGTTTTACGAAAGATTCCATCTGATTCAATGGTCATGTCACGATCTGCAATATTCGCTATTCTCTGTCTGCCAGAGAGTGGTAATGTCTAGAAGGCAGGTTTATGTCTAACATAAATATGTCTGATTCACACTAGCATTTTGTGCTAAGCAGTGTCTATCAGTGTGTATTTTTGTTCAGCAATTGCAATGTTGAGCTCACAAATGCGTGTCGAATGCTTAGTTGTGCTAAGAACACAATATATGTCTGTTCTACAGTTGTCGTATCTAGTCTACGTTGTGTGTGTCT
>NW_018479969.1:187651-217853 GCF_002113885.1 Mizuhopecten yessoensis | reverse complement strand
TTCTCTATCTCTGACGCTGGTCATTGTCACTGACATATTGATTACATGTTCTCTGTTACTGGTCATTGCCACTGACATTTTGAGTACGTGTCCTCTATCTCTGACGCTGGTTATTGTCACTGACATACTGATTACGTGTTCTCTATCTCTGACGCTGGTCATTGTCACTGACATATTGATTACGTGTTCTCTGTTACTGGTCATTGTCACTGACATACTGATTACGTGTCCGCTATCTCTGACGCTGGTCATTGTCACTGGCATACTGATTACGTGTTCTCTATCTCTGACGCTGGTCATCGTCACTGACATACTGATTACGTGTCCTCTATTTCTGACGCTGGTTATTGTCACTGACATACTGATTACGTGTCCTCTATCTCTGACGCTGGTCATCGTCACTGACATACTGATTACGTGTCCTCTATCTCTGACGCTGGTCATCGTCACTGACATACTGATTACGTGTCCTCAATTTCTGACGCTGGTCATTGGCACTGACATACTGATTACGTGTTCTCTGTTACTGGTCATCGTCACTGACATACTGATTACGTGTTATCTATCTCTGACGCTAGTCATTGTCACTGACATACTTATTACGTTGTCTCTTTATCTGACGCTGGTCATTGTCACTGACATACTGATGACGTGTTCTTTATCGCTGACGCTGGTCATTGTCACTGACATACTGATTACGTGATCTCTGTCGCTGACGCTGGTCATTGTCACTGACATACTGATTACGTATTCTCTATCTCTGACGCTGGTCATTGTCACTGACATACTGATTACGTGTTCTCTATCTCTGACGCTGGTCATTGTCACTGACATACTGATTACGTGTTCTCTATCTCTGACGCTGGTCATTGTCACTGACATACTGATTACGTGTTCTCTATCTCTGACGCTGGTCATTGTCACTGACATACTGATTACGTGTTCTCTATCTCTGACGCTGGTCATTGTCACTGACATACTGATTACGTGTTCTCTTTCTCTGACGCTGGTCATCGTCACTGACATACTGATTACGTGTTCTCTATCTCTGACGCTGGTTATTGTCACTGACATACTGATTACATGTTCTCTATCTCTGACGCTGGTCATTGTCACTGACATACTTCTTACGTTGTCTCTTTCTCTGACGCTGGTCATTGTCACTGACATACTGATTACGTATTCTCTATCTCTGACGCTGGTCATTGCCACTGACATACTGATTACGTGTTCTCTGTTACTGGTCATTGTCACTGACATACTGATTACATGTTCTCTATCGTTGACGCTGGTCATAGTCACCGACATACCGATTACGTATTCTCTATCTCTGACGCTGGTCATTGTCACTGACATACTGATCACGTGTACTCTATCTCTGACGCTGGTCATCGTCATTGACATACTGATTACGTGTTCTCTATCTCTGACACTGGTCATTGTCACTGGCATACGGATTACGTGTTCTCTATCGCTGACGCTGGTCATTGTCACTGACATACTGATGACGTGTTCTCTATCTCTGACACTGGTCATTGTCACTGAGATACGGATTACGTGTTCTCTATCGCTGACGCTAGTCATTGTCACTGACATACTTATTACGTGTTCTCTATCTCTGACACTGGTCATTGTCACTGACATACGGATTACGTGTTCTCTATCGCTGTCGCTGGTCATTGTCACTGACATACTGATTACGTGTTCTCTATCTCTGACACTGGTCATTGTCACTGACATACTGATCACGTGTCCTCTTTCTCTGACGCTTGTCATAGTCACTGACATACTGATTACGTGTTATCTATCTCTGACGCTGGTTATTGTCACTGACATACAGATTACGTGTCCTCTATCTCTGACGCTGGTTATCGTCACTGACATACTGATTACGTGTTATCTATATCTGACGCTAGTCATTGTCACTGACATACTGATTACGTTTTCTCTATCTCTGACGCTGGTCATTGTAACTGACATACTGATTACGTGTTCTCTATCTCTGACACTGGTCATTGTCACTGGCATACGGATTACGTGTTCTCTATCGCTGTCGCTGGTCATTGTCACTGACATACTGATCACGTGTCCTCTTTCTCTGACGCTTGTCATAGTCACTGACATACTGATTACGTGTTCTCTATCTCTGACGCTGGTCATTGGATTTTTCGTTCTTGTCTTTGGTCTGCTTATCAACAATAACATATTATACGGTACATACATGGCTTATCAAAGACACTAAACAGGGTACGATTGTACCATTACAACAGGTTCTCAGCGTATTTATATCAGTAATTCTTAATTTGATCATTAAAGACAATTAAAATAATTAACATTAATTAATTGCAGTTAATGTTCGAGCATGAAAATAAGAGATATACTCGATGATATAAGTTTCTATAGAGATTTATTCAGAAAAACGTTATGATAAACCAAAATCGGGATGTTGCCTCGCTATTCACCATTTAGGTAGACAGAAAATCAATAGAAAGTGCCACATATCAGTAGAGGACCGGAGTATATAACTGTATAAATCTTTGTTTATATTTACAGAACACGACGATAATAATGGGCAATTCGAACTCCACCCAAAGACGCGACCCATCAGTACAGGTACATTGGTTTATATTGGCAGTCGTAACATTGTTACCTTATAAGCTCTCTTACACTTAAACATATGTCTTCTTCGTTTTAAAGGCAATCTTGATATTCCAGTCTCGAAGTCACATATCAGTATATTATCAAATCAGAGATATATTTAGCATTTTGTGTGTAAAGAGGTTATTATTTTGACTGATTTGACTGTATTAATATTATTATATCAATGCACTCTTTATGACTTTGTTTTCAGGGAAATCAGGACCCTCTTGGATCGCACCTGAGATATACATGTAACATAATTGATGATCATTCCATCAATTACGTACTTCGTATAAACGCCCACCGTCTTACCCCGTCAGAAAAAGCCATGGGGCGAGAGGCTCAAAGTCTGGCTACCCAGGAACTCAACCGAACCATGGAGAACTGTGAGCTGGCGATGTATCTTGACCATACTACCATAACACTGACAGCCGGCAACTGTGACAATAAAATAATAATGTTACAGAGATATGAGGGTAACATTGAATGGAAATTCACGAAAAGATCATTCACACAGACGTTGTACAGCGGTGTTCGTTGGATAGGCAGTCACTTACTTGGTTTCTTTCTGGAACTCCTGGGGATTGCTGCAGGCGCCGTCGTGAGAGCCATAAAGCCCTGAACCCTTATTGGAATCGTCTTTCAACAATGTGTAAACCATTATCTCTTAAGGTCATACTTGTACGCCTCCTTACATGCCATGCATGTTTTACATTCGTGTAAAAACTGTTTGTAATTTTGTCCCATAATAAAATGGACGGGATTTATATACTTATCAATGTCTGTCCATCCATCAGTTTACTTTTCATTTTATTGCAACAAATCATTATATATTTTTTATGCAATAGTACCTCGAACGATTTCGCGTTTCGAGGTCACGAATCTAAGGTCACTGTTACTTTAAATAGACAATATTTGTTACCGGTCCGCTCCACTGACTCCAGATAATATTTTGATGTGAATGGAATTATTCTAGCATTCAGTTTAGATCGTCGTCGATCTAGTGTTAAGGTCGCTGTTACAATATATAAAATATTTTTTTCAGCACTATACTGATTTTAATGTTCTTTTCGTCTGAATTACAACATTTTATACTTGCTTCTTGTTTATTCGGCGTTATATACATTTTTTTTCAAGTATCAAACTCACAAACTTACACCGAACCTGTAATTCGGAATGTAGAACTACAGTGATAGTGAAATCGGGACCAGTTCAACGGAAGACATGAACCCAGATATGTTGAAAATGGAACCTGAGTTTCTGGTCTGTTAAACCAATCAACCCGTTGGAAACTGATCCCTTTTGACAACGGATCAGAATGTTATGATGCATTATTATTCGCTGGGCACCAGATGAGATGCATATTTTGTTATCACGCTATCCATCAATCTATCCGCCTGTAATCCGGTCATTTACTATTTTATACGTCCATCGAAAGACGGGACGCGCAAGTTATCCGACTGTAATTTACTCACTGAGTTATACCCCTTTAATTAATTTCTGAAACATTTTCCGCTCGATATCTCGAGCAATTTTCGATCAATACATTTCAAACTTCATAGGATGGCTAATTACCACGAGTTCTAGGACAAGTTTTATAATCCCCATCATGTGACTGTAACTTACTGAGTTTAATCAATTAATAAAACAATGTCTGCTCGCTATCTCAAGACCCTTTGTTCAATTAATGAAAAAGTGTCCGCTTGCTATCTCAAGTAATTTTAATTAACTTCAAACCTCATGGGAAGTTTAATTTCCATGATAGCTGGGTTGAATAATTTGATAATTTAGAATGAATTGAATTTTATCGTATTGAACAATGCTTAGCTATTGGCAGGAGTTTCTTGGTTATCTCCCCCTTGGCGAACTCTTCTTTTTTGTTTGTCTGCTAGCCATCATGACCGCTTTAGCTCAGCCAGTGTGGGCTCTGCTATTTTATAACCCCCACCATGTGACCGTAATTTACTGAGTAATGCCCCTTTAATCAATTAATGAAACAATGTCTGCTTGCTATATCTCAAGCCCCTTTAATTAATCAAATAGTGTCTACTCGCTATCTCAAGCACCTTTAATCAATAAATCAAATAGTGTCCGATTGCTATTTCAAATAATTTCAATTAACTTCAAACTTCATGGAAAGGTTAGTCACCATTATCCAGCTGTACTTTATGAATTATCTGACCATGATTTATAGAGTTATTCCCCCTTGGTTTATCAATGCAATCCTACATGCATTCCGATGTGTTTTATTGCACTCGATCACTTCTCCTTTGACATAAAAGAAACTCACAAATATTTCATAATTTTCAATGATGCAAACTACTGATTCAACATGTGAAGGGCGTAATATGTACCACTTCGCGGTGACCCTGTTAAACTTGAAAATAAATAAATAACTCTAAAATTACGGTGCGTTTATGAGATGTCCAAAATATATAACAAGTTTAAAGGCTTACCTTACTCATTCGTGTTGTCAAGGATGGAAGCATGGAGGGATTCCTCATGGAGGTCGGACATGTGGCCTACACTAGTTCTATTAAGAAGCTGACAGTTGTATGGGTTCAAAAAAAAAGATTTTTTATTCAACGTCGCATATTTAAAACAATAAAACTTGAGCACTGTAATGCTATTCTTGCGACAAACATAAGTTGTAATAACAATCACATGCTGGTATTTACAAAGACCAGTTAAATGACAAACAATTATCTCAGGGACAATTTAACAGGTAAAACAAAGTACACAAGCAAAGCAGCACATACATAATCACAGAAAGGTAGCATTAGAAATTTATAAATTTATAAAACACAAGATTTAAATACTGAATACTTGTAAGTATTTCTAACTACGGGTAAAAGCACGATATCCGTATATTCTATAACAGCAAAGCGTGAAAATACAGGATATAGCGTGATTTAAAATAGGGACAATTATGTAAGTTGCCAATACAGTTTAGCAGATATATTAACTTATGTTAAAAGCATTTTATTAAAATGTGCTGCATGACATTTCAAATTTACGATGATTAAAAACAGGAAGCGCATAAAGCATGCACGACATACATGATATTAAAAGGTGTAACAATTTTCCCCGTAAAGAGACAAGAAACTCCTAGCATACATGTATTAAACTCGAATAGGTGTAAAACTTGGTGGAAAGAATCGCTAAGGGGATAACTGACACTCTCTGGTACATACGCAGACCTGGCCATCCCAGGTAAGGATCAGCCCACGAAACGACTTGTAATTCTCAGTTAACCTAAGTTCATTTTTTGGCAAGCTGTTCCACACCCGGGAGGCCTCATACGAAATCATCTGTTACCATTGGTGGATGCGTTCACATTTGGAATCCTTACCAGGTGGTTGTTTCTAAAGTTGTAAACAAATCCTTCCTCTCCATAATTAAGGTTTTGTAAAAAGAGATGTGGAAATACCATTTAAAATCTTAAAACCCCCAGAAGAAAGTTTCTTAGTATGCAGTGTTGAGTGTATTGAGTAGGCTCATTTGTGTAACAGGAGAGGAAAATGCTCTTAGATTTAAAGTTTCTTCTAAAGAATTGTTTTTAAATATATACATTTATAATAATTAATGATTAATTCACCAAAAGTAGGGCATGACATGTAAAATTAGGTTTGATTATTAAGCTTAAACGATTGTAATCCCCATTTAAAATTTGTTCTGGGTTTATACAGTGCTACTGAGTAACTTAAATAGGTAAATTGTTGACATATTTTACATTGAATAAAATCTACAGATATTGAACTTTAGAAAAATGAATAGTTTTAGTAGATTTTAAAATGGCGGATTGATATGGGGTCAAATGTCAGGGGGTGTTCCCGTCCCATTTCACCGGTTGGCTTGTAAACTTACGGTTGTCTAAAGCAGACGCCTGTAGCGCTCTTATATGCCACCAAAATCACCAAAAAATGCATTTGAATCCTTTGTCAGGTATCGAGTGTTGAACTTCAAACACTAACGCTATTAGTTCAAAAGCTTAGTAATAACATAGTCCCTAACATAGTCCCCCCTTTAGATAATTTGTCACATGTACATCTCCGATCGTCTTGCACGTCGACAGAAAATATCTGAAAAGTTAAAACGATATTTGGGCTTGAAACTTTATTCAACACTGTCCCAGGTGCTGTAAAAGTACTTATTTTTCACGTAAAATCATTCTTTTGTAACCGTCGGTCTCTACGTACAGCCAGCATGCGATTGTACAACATTGCTTTCAGGCCGACAACAAATTCTTTTCAAATATAAATCTAGAACATTCCTAGATGGTGTTTTAATTAAAGTGTCGTTAGATGGCTGAATGACAGACGCAAACAATACCTTCTAAACTATACACATTGCATGAAGATGGAAAATGAATTATCAAATCTTTCCGAGCGCCATTTCCATTAACAAGCATTGGGTCGTCAGTACATTGTATGTCCCAAAGTACACTTGCAAAAAAACAATTTACTTGCATTGACGGCTCAGTCGAGCATAAAACTGCAATTACCATTGAGATATCGGTATTTTTAATTTGTATGTTATGCATTTACACTAAATCACAACCAATAGGCCTCAGATTAATGAGTTAAGTTGACGAGATGTCCGTCGCACAGATCAAATTTTTAAGATCTTGGAACTGATGTCCGTTGCATTTATCTCTTTGTCGGTGCTTCATGACTTTTTTTACTTCTCTTCTTGCCACAGGCACAACAAGTAAAAATGCAGATATTTTCTGAAGATCCTTTTTGTTATCAACCAGGCTCTGCTAATTTTTCTACCGGGAGATATCTTCAAAAAGAGCCGGCATTAAACCAATAGGTCAACGTGTACATTTATTTTTTCCATCGTCTAAAATTCCATCAGCTTTTGATTTCCATTTGTTGAGAATATCAACGAATTAATTAACAACTTTGAAAGTCTGGTAATAGTCTTTACATAATTTATGTATGCATCACCACCACTCATCAAACAAACAATGGATAATGCATTTATGTCTGTCACCGGTTGCTCAGTATAACAATAACTCTGACAAGTTGTTTTAAGTGTTTATCTTTCCTTCATGCTCTCCTAGAAACCGGGTATGATGTCCCTAGCCTGCTAATACATGCTGGCGGCAATGTATCTGTACGCCCTCTCTCTATATATACTCAATGGCTCAGCTCTATCCGTAATCTGATCCGTCTCTCACGAGTCGGATTGTAAGAATGACCACTGGGCAGTAAGCATATGCCCAGTAGTCAGAATATAGTGGCGGGAATATAGAGTGCTTTATTCGTACAAGGGGCAGGTCCAAGGTCTACGTCGTAAGTACAATTCAGTCAGAATGTTGAAACAGAAAATGACAACACAGGTACATGCATTCCGAACTGATGACGTCACATACACTGTTTACGAGACTGGACAACACACGTGTATACAGACAGTTGACAGCACTCGTTGTATATATATATACACACACTATATATATATATATATATATATCATATTATACAACCCAGGGTTACATGTCGAAATCAACAATAATTTTCAAGACAATCATCCCGAATTCAGAGCCCTTTTTTAGCAACGTATTACTTTTTCACAACACATGCCGATTTATAACTAGTTACAGACAGAAACTGTTTAATTTTATTTGGCATATCCTTACCTGTCAAACCTCGATGATAGTAACAAAATGTGAAATTCAATCCGGTGTTTCAGGATGGAACAGAAATTGAGACTGCATATCGATATAACGACAATCTCAACATTACATAAAAATATAACAATGTTTTTTTTTTTTTTTTTTTTTAACTTACATCTCAATACATTTACTTAGACTTATCGTTAAAAATATAATATGCACTTGTTTCTAAAGCAACTGCCAAACATTTTTTCCCAACTTATCTTGATGATTCTTTTTGTGCCCTGACGGAAACGTGCAGAGGATTTAATTCTTTTTTGTGCCCTGACGGAAACGTGCAGAGGATTTAATTCTTAATGAATAAGGAAGCCAGAGTAACCGGAGAAAACCTGCGTGGTTGGGCAGATGACCGGGATTGAATCCGCGGTCATCTTGGTGAAGACGAGCGCGCTATCCACTGCGCCACCCAACCCATCATATACGTTACGCACAAGAACAAATATCTCCTTTTTAGCTTTGACTGGAAAAAAACGGCATCATTACTGCAAAGATTATATAGTTAATACATTTTTGTCTAATCATCTATGATACAAAAAGTCTCCATACGGGAGACCGGGGCAAGTTCGGCCACCCCTGATATTTTTGTTTTTTAGCTTATATTTACAACTTTGAGGCTCTTAGCAGTTTAGTTGGCTGGGCTTTTACACGAAAATATTGGCGAGGCAAACTCTAATGTACTGAATTAATAAGCAGGAGAAAATAACTTTTGAGAGGGTATAGAAAGAAAATCATAATCTCGCTTCTGGTTATGCGAACTTTCTGTAAACGAAATTCCCATAATTGTTACGTCGGTCTTAAGTCTCATTAGAGCTCATGTTTTATTGTTATTCCTCGATTAGCCGACTTTAAAAAAAGGTTTATCTTATGTCATTCTGAAAGCAGTATATCTAATTCTGAATTAAAGCTATACGCTCTTTTTAGGCTTTGCCTTTTCATATTAAATGTAACAATTTCGGGTATAAATCCCGGCGGACCTGCAAATGTTTATGCAGGCCTTGCAAGGCTTTGTCAAGGCTTGCCTGAAAGCAGCATAAGATTACTAGGTCCGACCCCCTTTATTTAATAAACGAACAACAGTGGTCCGACCGGTTTGACCGTTTACACGAAAACGGCCTTAGTAAATGATTTAGCTGATCAAACGCGCCGGTGCTTCGCTTAAATCCCTACAAATATAATCTTTGTGTATATTTAAAATAACTCACATAGTCACTTTAATGACTTAAAAAATGCAATATTGTATGTTTGTACGATGAATAAGCTTCTTTTCAAAGAAATAAATACGTTTTTGCATTGTTTAGTTATATTATTTTCAATGTAGTAAGCGACTGAAAGAGAAAACATGGCGAGCGATGACATTCCCGCACCACCGCCAACAAAAGAACAAGTGGAGAATAACCAAGAAGGCGAGCTAAATTGGCGACCAAGAACGGAATGGACCGTCCTCCCAGCTTCCTTTGCTGCTGGACCGTTGGGCTTAGGTTGGTGTCCAAGTACCACAAATTACAGCAGACATGTTTTGACTTTGACCGAAAGCTCTCAATATCACAGTGCAGGCCTTACGCAACCTATGCAAACTCTACCTTTATATAATTCGGACACTCGACAGGAACATTTAAATATTGGTAACATAGGTCATTATTTTTTCAATGTCTCCGCCAGGAGTCGAACCCGGGACCCCTGTCTCTGGCTTACTAGTGTTTCGCTCTAGCGAATGAACTAAAGAGAAATTCTCCTTAGCCGAGTCGGTAGGAAGCGGCTAGTATTTTGCCAGGGTGACATATTGAAGTAATAAGTTTAGAGGCCACGTATGGCCATGCATATCTTGACCTCACATCATCCACACCGATTTTCCTTCCACAAGCCTGTATTGATATATATAATTTTTATTTCATTAGTTAGTATAATCGCGGAATTAGGCTAGATTCAATCTAAAAAGCAGGTACTGGAGCACCGGTAAATCTGGCTATTTAGGAAGATTTGACTGTGTATACCATGCACATATAGTGATAGGACAAATGTAAACAAATAAGTGGATATAGTCAGTTTCCTCTGACCCTGACTTCAGACTTAGACATTTTGACAGATATATTGTATTTGTCTGGTGTGGGGCCAGAGCGCACTAATATATGTACCATGTATTCAACCGTCAACGGACCCCAGCACAGATGTCATCTATTTGAAGTGGACATTACATGTGATAAGGCCGTTTTTTCAATGAGTCTAACATTAACATATCCTCTTGTCATCGGTTTCAGAGCCCTTAAGAAACAACTGCGATGTGGTGGAGCAGACTTATAAAAATGACTTTCTCCTTCAAAGCTGTGTTTCCCTGTTTTACTTTAGTCATTTATTAATCTGGCTGAATGACATTGTAATCCAGTAAATAGATCTGCATGCTTTTTATTAAGTGCACTGTACAGTGATAAGTCAATTTCTGTTTAGGACATAATGATAAACAGGTCAGTTAGAGATGTGCTTGTCAAATTATATACAAAACATATATTTATAGATTAAATCCTTGGAGGAATTTCATCTTTATCAGTGATGTTAACTGAGCCTAGAAATGTAAACAAACATATGAGTGAGTCATCTTTCAGTCCAAACACTTGTTGTCAGAACCTCCTCCCAACAAGACAACAGTTGTCAGAACCTCCTCCCAACATGACAACAGTTGTCAGAACCTCCTCCCATCAAGACAACAGTTGTCAGAACCTCCTCCCAACATGACAACAGTTGTCAGAATCTCCTCCAAACAAGACAACAGTTGCTAGAACCTCCTCCAAACAAGACAACAGTTGTCAGAACCCCCTCCAAACAAGACAACAGTTGTCAGAACCTCTTCCCAACAAGACAACAGTTGTCAGAACCTCCTCCAAACAAGACAACAGTTGTCAGAACCTCCTCCCAACAAGACAACAGTTGTCGAAACTTCCTCCCAACAAGACCACAGTTGTCAGAACCTCCTCCCAACAAGAAAACAGTTGTCAGAACTTCCTCCCAACAAGACAACAGTTGTCAGAACCTCCTCCCAACAAGACAACAGTTGTCAGAACTTCCTCCCAACAAGACAACAGTTGTCAGAACCTCCTCCCAACAAGACAACAGTTGTCAGAACCTCCTCCCAACAAGACAACAGTTGTCAGAACCTCCTCCCAACAAGACAACAGTTGTCAGAACCTCCTCCCAACAAGACAACAGTTGTCAGAACCTCCTCCCAACAAGACAACAGTTGTCAGAACCTCCTCCCAACAAGACAACAGTTGTCAGAACCTCCTCCCAACAAGACAACAGTTGTCAGAACCTCCATCCAACAAGACAACAATTAACTAAAACATGTCAGTTTAAAGTGTTATATCTTCCCAATTTTGTGTATGCTTTAATTTTGAACAATAAGATTGCAAACCTCCTATTTATAAATCAGAAGGTTAGTATGGCCGTCGCAGCATGAAACATGCCCGCGAGCGGTCGAGATTGGCTGCTAGCTAAAATTTGGCTCTGTGTCCACAGGTAATCATAACTTCTCGTAATATCACAAAACCACTCGTAATAGGTATGAACCACTCGTAATATCACTTCACCACTCCTAATCTTATAAAACATGTGTTAATCTTATAAAACATGTGCTAATATAATTTAAAAGTCGTAATGAATACGAGCAAAATTAGTGGAATAAGAGAAAGGTATCTCCTAGTGTATGTTGAGTATGTCTTTGAGTGCACAGAGGTCACATTGTACAGAGTGAGGAACATCACAGTTTTACTTTATACACCAACAGTGTATATGTATTGCAATGCTTCAAGAGCAACTGGTTATTTTGTCAAGCTATATGAGGAAATTCATGAATAAGAAATTATAGACTTTGAGTTTCTCATTTTCCTTATTCTACAATTTAGTAGGGCATCACTAGTGTATATTGAACACTGATTTTCTGTTGTATTGATTTTACATAATCCATATCCAGCCCTAATTTATGCGACAATATTTTGACATCAACAGCAAAGAATATATATATATATATATTACATAAAATTGTGAATATTTGAACATTTTTTACCTAACTATAGACTTCGTTATTTGGCAGCTTGATTTTGAGACGCTATTGTGATGATTTTCATCACATCATCAGGAAAGTGGTTCTCATTGGCTTTGAGTTGTGATAATTGAATATGGAAAACTGTAATGGTGAAATAAGATGATCAGTGATAAATCTACAAGGGAGTCCCGAGTCCTGTACTCATACAATTTTGATGGGACTCACAGAATTTCTGGAAATAGTTAAATTTAACATTGTGGGACTCATTGTCTTTAGCAATACAGTTGAAAAGGACTCATTAAAATACATTGTAGATGGATCACTGATGATCAGTACTAAGTAGTAGTCTGAGTGTAATTATTCATTGCTGTGTCTACACTGCTGAATATTGAAAATAAGTTTGTTGTGGATTTTCTTATCAGGTGATCCAGAAGACACCTCGCTGCGGAAAGTTGAAAAAGAGGTTTTGATACCCATGGTGATGAGAGACAAGGCATGGATGGAAAAATGTCGCCCTGAAGTGATAGGTAACTTACACATATATACAGCATGCTGTAACCTAAATGTCGCCCTGAAGTGATAGGTAACTTACACATATACAGCATGCTGTAACCTAAATGTCGCCCTGAAGTGATAGGTAACTTACATATATACAGCATGCTGAAACCTAAATGGTGGCCGAAGTGATAGGTAACTTACACATATATACAGCATGCTGAAACCTAAATGTCGCCCTGAAGTGATAGGTAACTTACACACATATACAGCATACTGTAACCTAAATGGTGGCCAGAGTGATAGGTAACTTACACATATATACAGCATGCTGAAACCTAAATGGTGGCCAGAGGGATAGGTAACTTACACATATACAGCATGCTGAAACCTAAATGGTGGCCAGAGTGATAGGCAACTTAAACATATACAGCATGCTGAAACCTAAATGGTGGCCAGAGTGATAGGCAACTTAAACATATACAGCATGCTGAAACCTAAATGGTGGCCGAAGATATAGGAAACTTACACATATATACAGCATGCTGTAACCTAAATGGTGGCCGAAGTGATAGGTAACTTACACATATACAACATGCTGAAACCTAAATGGTGGCCGAAGTGATAGGTAACTTACACATCTATACAGCATGCTGAAACCTAAATGGTGGCCTAAGTGATAGGTACCTTACACATATATACAGCATGCTGAAACCTAAATGTCGCCCTGAAGTGATAGGTAACTTACATATATACAGCATGCTGAAACCTAAATGGTGGCTGAAGTGATAGGTAACTTACACATATATACAGCACGCTGAAACCTAAATGGTGGCCGAAGTGATAGGTAACTTAAACATATATACAGCATGCTGAAACCTAAATGGTGGCCAGAGGGATAGGTAACTTACACATATACAGCATGCTGAAACCTAAATGGTGGCCAGAGGGATAGGTAACTTACACATATACAGCATGCTGTAACCTAAATGTCGCCCTGAAGTGATAGGTAACTTACACAAATATACAGCATGCTGAAACCTAAATGGTGGCCGAAGTTATAGGTAACTTACACATCTATACAGCATGCTGAAACCTAAATGGTGGCCTAAGTGATAGGTACCTTACACATATATACAGCATGCTGTAAACTAAATGGTGGCCGAAGTGATAGGTAACTTACGCATATATACAGCATGCTGAAACCTAAATGGTGGCCGAAGATATAGGAAACTTACACATATATACAGCATGCTGTAACCTAAATGGTGGCCGACGTGATAGGTAACTTACACATATACAGCATGCTGAAACCTAAATGGTGGCCAGAGTGATAGGCAACTTAAACATATACAGCATGCTGAAACCTAAATGGTGGCCAGAGTGATAGGTAACTTATACACATATACAGCATGCTGAAACCTAAGTGGTGGCCAGAGTGATAGGTAACTTACACATATACAGCATGCTGAAACCTAAGTGGTGGCCAGAGTGATAGGTAACTTACACATATACAGCATGCTGTAACCTAAATGTCGCCCTGAAGTGAAAGGTAACTTACACATATACAGCATGCTGTAACCTAAATGTCGCCCTGAAGTGAAAGGTAACTTACACATATACAGCATGCTGTAACCTAAACGTCGCCCTGAAGTGATAGGTAACTTACATATATACAGCATGCTGAAACCTAAATGGCGGCCGAAGTGATAGGTAACTTACACATATATACAGCATGCTGAAACCTAAAGGGTGGCCAGAAGTGATATTCAGATGGCAATGTTTGCCAGTCAGGGTGATCAGGTGCCAACACCATTATGGTGGTTCACTGTTTTGTATTTGGTTTTTAGCCATGTAATATACTTGAACCATTATTTACTTCTGTTGAGACTGCTATGGTCTTGTATGGTGTTGTCTTTTCATGGAGTGAAGTGGTTTTACTTACACAGTTTTGTTTTCATCAACAATCCTGTGACAGTTCAACAAAAATCAATTTATAATTATCAGTTCAATTAACACTAATGTCATAATAATCTACCATGCAATGATCAGGAAGGAAAAGTAAAGTAGAATAGATGGGTTTTTCTTTTAATTTTTTTTTTTTAGGTTCAAATTCAAATTGTTTTATTCCCCCAGCATCTTTGGGAGGGATGCCAGGGTTGGGGTGCCCCGGGATCATCCCTCTTACATAATATAGCCTCATGCAAAAGGCCTCTTTCTCTTCATTCTCTCTTTCTTTTTCATTCATTCTTTCATACTCAAACTCAAAATCATTCATGTAAGGTGACACATTTTCACTTTGTACATTGTATAATAATGTCTTACATTGTATAATAATGTCTTACATTGTATAATAATGTCTTGTGTTGTCAGATTTTGAAAAATGTGCCAAAGCTGAAGAGTTCATGATGATGTTCAGATGTCGGGAAAAAAACAACACAATGCAACGCTGTGTTAAAGCTTGGTAAGTGGCATATTATATACTCTCACCCTTTGGCTCCTTATATTGTCCTGATACTAACAAACGTTGATCTTGTGCTATGCTAGATATATCTTTGATAAGTTGATTTGTTGACTTATCAATGTTGATGGCCCAGAGGTGTTAAAATAAACAAAATAATCAATGTTTATGGCCCGGGGGTGCTAAAATAAACAAAATAATCAATGTTGATGGCCCGGGGTGCTAAAATAAACAAAATAATCAATGTTGATGGCCCGGGGTGCTAAAATAAACAAAATAATCAATGTTGATGGCCCGGGGTGCTAAAACAAACAAAATAATCAAAGTTGATGGCCCGGGGTGCTAAAATAAACAAAATAATCAATGTTGATGGCCCAGGGTGCTGAAATAAACAAAATAATCAATGTTGATGGCCCGGGGTTGCTAAAATAAACAAAATAATCAATGTTGATGGCCTGGGGTGCTAAAATAAACAAAATAATCAATGTTGATGGCCCGGGGTGCTTAAATAAACAAAATAATCAACTTAAATGGCCTGGGGGTGCTAAAATAAACAAAATAATCAATGTTGATGGCCCGGGGTTGCTAAAATAAACAAAATAATCAATGTTGATGGCCCGGGCTAAAATAAACAAGCTTAAACAATGGCCTTGGTTATTGGCCGTTCTCAAATAAAAAGATCAAGGTCACCATTACCAATTTACTTAGAAAAACTTTGATCTAGCATTTCTGAAATAATTTTGGTCAAACTGCATTTATTGATAAAGTATGATATTACTGTGTTACAGGAAATTCCCCAATGAGGGCGAATTTATCAAATTCTCTGTAGCGATAACATTTCTGAAAGGATTTTTATTAAACGTCATATATTGGTCAAGTATAAGAATAACTCAAGACAAGTTGGTGTTTCATGGTATAAAGGTCAAGGTCACTGTTACTATTTATAGAATGTATCTGTCATTGCTCAAGCATCTTCATTCCTGCACAGATTTTGATCAGACTTTATATATTGCCTATTGGTCGAGTATGAGAAAATCTTAAGTTTGATTCAGGGTCAGTGTTACTGTTGCTATCGGTAGAATGTTATTGTAATCATATAAATTGTTGTAGTAGTATAACTTCAACCAATCTTCAACAGATATTACTTTCTATAAAAATATGAAATTTATTCTATATTATGTGTCCATTATTACAGATGTGACTTTTAAATACATCTTATGCGACATATTGCGCCAGTAATTTTTTAATGAAAAAAATGTGCTATGTAAATTATCGGAGGATGCTAGTGCTATTTTGAGACATAATGTATGATCTTTAACCACAGGTGAGGGGATTAGTATCATTTGTGATTTTGTGATGCTTGGTTTGGGTTGAAGTTGAGGTAAATACAACATTTGTTGTACTTACAGTATAATACATGTACTACATTCATCAGATAGTGAATGCCGGAGGATGTATATTGGTATATAATTGATATATTTTTCAGGTTTCAAGATAAGAAATGTATAATTGTGAATTGATTCATTGAACTTGTTTAAATATAAGAAATTTATGATTGGTATATATTTATGATTGGTATATATTTATGATTTATGATTGGTATATATTTATAAATTTATGATTGGTATATATTTATGATTGGTATATATTTATAAATTTATGATTGGTATATATTTAACAGGTTTAGGGATGAAGACTTCAAGGAAGAGTGTAAACAGATATATCTGGACAAACGAAAACATTACCGAAGTACTGGGGAAGGCCAGAAGCTGAGGAGGGAGGAAATGAAGTGGCAATGACTGAAGTACTGGGGAAGGCCAGAAGCTGAGGAGGGAGGAAATGAGGTGGCAATGAGACGCGGAGACTAAGTCAGCAGAACTGAAGGCTACTGCACATCAACAGGAACAGCTTTAAAATTTGTGTGCTTCAACTTTCCTTAAAACACAACATTCTTGAATTAATTCTAGTGGAGGGTTTCAGTATTTCTTAATGTACATAGGTATATAAGTATATACCACCAACAGATGTACATAGGTATATAAGTATATACCACCTACAGATGTACATAGGTATGTAAGTATATACCACCAACAGATGAAAGATTTATGTAAATTGTTGTTTATGTGATTTGAGCCACATGACCTAGAACTCGACTATGTTTACGAGTTGGCTCATTCATCTGGTAATATGTCCACCCGTTTACTGTTTCATTTCAGTAGGGATGTCATAAAATGCTGTTTCATTGTCCTGTTACAAGCCAACCCCTCCCACTTTTGTATGAGTTTTATGTGTTAGCACCCTGGGCAAGGGTTTATTCAGTAAATTAATGGAGACTGGTCAAGCTGACCAACAGTCAGCGAGTCATGAATTAACACTTGTTACATTGTATCTGCAGTTTCTAGACCTATAACACACTACGTCATGTCGATGTATCGGACGACCCTTTAAAGGTGTGGAGGCCTACACAAAGTCTTATGTTTAAAGTTTTCCTCGTGATGCCATTGAAATCAATGTAAACTACAACTAATTTACTCCAGCTCAGTAAAGTTCTGACCCACTTCACCGGGAAACATACCAATAATTGGAGAGGTATATTGAATGCTATATTTGTTATGTTAGCATTGTAGACATGAATGTACCGTGTATAAGTACCTGTTGAATGGAGGTGTCAGTAATTCAGGGGAGATAATTACTGTAAAGATATCTTGGGTGAAGACCTGGCCAGTGATTATATAACCAGGTAATGTCAGGCAGTGTGTCGTTGTTTGGGATAATTTGTGTTTTCATATTTTTAGTATTGTATGCCATTGGCCATAGACTAATAGTATCTTTCTCCGCCTTAAGACAGAACAATCTCAACCCAAGGGGTCAAATTCTTAAATGTCTAGCCTGAGGTCCAGATTTTAAAGAATTATACCCCCCTGGTTGAAAATTCAATTCTCCAAATTCTTTAAATCACTATCAGAAAATATGCAGTTACAGTGTACATGTATGTATAGCAAGGAACATTTTGATATATACATGAACTAAAAAAACATACCATTTAGGTTCTAGATGCATAAAACCCCTTGTTCATGCATTTCTTTTGTTTTCTTGAGTCTAAACTCCTGTCTTATTTTGTCAAATGTTTATTGCGATACTGTTCAAATAATCCAACGGCCGCCCAGGTCATTGTAGGCATTGATACTAACTTTGTTATTCTCCTCCAAACAGTGTATTGTGATATTTGTACTGGTTATAGTCATGATTGTAAGGGGTGTGATTGCTGATTGTGAGAATACATTATTGAATATTAAAACAATGGTTTTTTTTTGTCGGACGTCAATTGTTTTTTTAATTAAAAGCCCATCTCAAAATGTACATTTGTTTTTAGCTCACCTGGTTCGAAGGAGCTTATGCCATACTGTGGCGTCCGTCGTCCATCCGTCCGTCCGTCCGTCCGTCCGTCCGTCAACAATTTCTTTAAACAACTTCTTCTTAACCACTGGTTGGAATTAAACTAAATTTGACTGGAAGCATCCCTAGGTGGTGGGGATTCAAAATTGTACAAATGGTGGGGCTGACCCCCAGGGGGCTGAGGGGCGGGGCCAAAAGGGGTCAATTTGCCCATATTGCTTTAAGCAACTTCTTTCTGACACTAAGAAGTGGATATCAACCATATTTGACTGGAAGCATCCCTAGGGGATGGTGATTAAAAATTGTACAAATGGTGGGGCTGACTCCCCAGGGGGCTAAGGGTTGGGGGGCCAAAAGGGGGCCATTTGGCTATATTGCTTCAAACAACTTCTTCTGTGGAACTATGCACTGGATATCAATCATATTTGATCAAAAGCATTCCTGGTAGGCAGGGATTTAAAATTGTACAAATGGTGTGGCTGACCCCCAGGGGGCTGAGGGGCAGGGCCAAAAAGTGTATTTGGCTATACTGCTTTAAGTGACTTCTTTTCTGGAACTAAGTGATGGATATCATCCTTATTTGACTGGAAGCATCTCTAGGTGGTGGAGATTCAAAATTGTACAAACGGTTGGGCTGACCCCCCAGGGGGCTGAGGGGCGGGGCCAAAAGGGGGCAGTAAGGTTATATTGCTTTAAATGACTTCTTCTGCAGAACTGGGCCATGGATATTGATCATATTTGGTCGGAAGTATTTATGGGAGGCATGGAAATGGTGGGGCTGACCCCTCGGGCTAAGGGGTGGGGCCAACAAAATGCATTACTTGGAAATGGTTGAAAACCCACCATATAACCATATATACAATTGCTGAGTATAAAGAGAAGAATGCACATTTGCTTCCAGGATGTCACTAGGGTCTGGCCCCACCCTTGGAGACATAGTCCCTGGGCCATAACTTTAAAACGGTTGAGATCCCCACCCCAAAACTATATATACAAATGCTGGACATAAAAAGACAAATGCAATCATGATATCAGAATAGACCCTGGGGTCTGACCGAACCCCTAGGGACCTAGTTTCTTAGTCACAGCTTGGAAACAGTTGAGAGCCCCACCCTTTAACCGTATATATACAATTGCTGAGTATAAAGAGATGATTGCACATATGCTTCCAGGTTGGCCTTGGGGACTGCCCCACCCTGGAGACTTAACCCCTGGGTCATTACTTTGAAATGGTTGATATCCCCACCCCAAAACTTAATACATACAATTGTTGGGCATAAAGAGACGAATGCAGTCATGACATTAGAATTAATCCCAGGGTCTGCCCCACCCTTGCAGACTTGGCCCCTGGGTCATAACTTTGAAACGGTTGAGCTCCCCACCCCAAAACTATATATACAAATGCTTGGTAAAAAGAGACAAATGCAGTCACGATATTAGAATCGAACCTTGGGTCTTGCCACAACTCTAGGGACCTAGTTTCTGAGTTAAAGCTTGGAAACAGTTGAGATCCCCACCCCATAACCATACATAAAATTGCTGGGCATGAAAAATCTAATATAGCTATGCTACAAGGATTGGCCTTGTGGTCTGGCATATTCCCTTGATCTCATTTGGAGAATAGTTTGCCATGATTGCTTAGGTATCCAGGTGAGCGATACAGGCCCTCTGGGCCTTTTGTTTTGTTAAAAATTGATTAAACTTCATTTATGTACTGTATACAGCGAAGCTTTTGCTGTCGTTTTATTTTTGCCTTTTTTGTCTTTTGTAAGGAGACAAATAGAATCTTACCCTACCTTGAGGGTATGACAGAGAAATCTCCAACCAGAGGGGTGATGTTTTTTGGTTTTCTGCAACTCTGATCTACTGACCAGTATGTAACATATATATATATACCATATGTTAGGTCTCTGATCTACTGACCAGTATGTAACGTATATATACACCATATGTTAGGTCTCTCATCTACTGACCAGTATGTAATGTATATATACTACATGTTATGTCTTGTCATCTACTGACCAGTGCGTAATGTATATATACTACATGTTATGTCTCTGATCTACTGACCAGTATGTAATGTATATATACCACATATTATGTCTCTGATCTACTGACCAGTATGTAATGTATATATACTACATGTTATGTCTCTGATCTACTGACCAGTATGTAATGTATATATACTACATGTTATGTCTCTGATCTACTGACCAGTATGTAATGTATATATACTACATGTTATGTCTCTGATCTACTGACCAGTATGTAATGTATATATACTACATGTTATGTCTCTGATCTACTGACCAGTATGTAATGTATATATACTACATGTTATGTCTCTGATCTACTGACCAGTATGTAATGTATATATACTACATGTTATGTCTCTGATCTACTGACCAGTATGTAATGTATATATACTACATGTTATGTCTCTGATCTACTGACCAGTATGTAATGTATATATACTACATGTTATGTCTCTGATCTACTGACCAGTATGTAATGTATATATACTACATGTTATGTCTCTGATCTACTGACCAGTATGTAATGTATATATACTACATGTTATGTCTCTGATCTACTGACCAGTATGTAATGTATATATACTACATGTTATGTCTCTGATCTACTGACCAGTATGTAATGTATATATACTACATGTTATGTCTCTGATCTACTGACCAGTATGTAATGTATATATACTACATGTTATGTCTCTGATCTACTGACCAGTATGTAATGTATATATACTACATGTTATGTCTCTGATCTACTGACCAGTATGTAATGTATATATACTACATGTTATGTCTCTGATCTACTGACCAGTATGTAATGTATATATACTACATGTTATGTCTCTGATCTACTGACCAGTATGTAATGTATATATACTACATGTTATGTCTCTGATCTACTGACCAGTATGTAATGTATATATACTACATGTTATGTCTCTGATCTACTGACCAGTATGTAATGTATATATACTACATGTTATGTCTCTGATCTACTGACCAGTATGTAATGTATATATACTACATGTTATGTCTCTGATCTACTGACCAGTATGTAATGTATATATACTACATGTTATGTCTCTGATCTACTGACCAGTATGTAATGTATATATACTACATGTTATGTCTCTGATCTACTGACCAGTATGTAATGTATATATACTACATGTTATGTCTCTGATCTACTGACCAGTATGTAATGTATATATACTACATGTTATGTCTCTGATCTACTGACCAGTATGTAATGTATATATACTACATGTTATGTCTCTGATCTACTGACCAGTATGTAATGTATATATACTACATGTTATGTCTCTGATCTACTGACCAGTATGTAATGTATATATACTACATGTTATGTCTCTGATCTACTGACCAGTATGTAATGTATATATACTACATGTTATGTCTCTGATCTACTGACCAGTATGTAATGTATATATACTACATGTTATGTCTCTGATCTACTGACCAGTATGTAATGTATATATACTACATGTTATGTCTCTGATCTACTGACCAGTATGTAATGTATATATACTACATGTTATGTCTCTGATCTACTGACCAGTATGTAATGTATATATACTACATGTTATGTCTCTGATCTACTGACCAGTATGTAATGTATATATACTACATGTTATGTCTCTGATCTACTGACCAGTATGTAATGTATATATACTACATGTTATGTCTCTGATCTACTGACCAGTATGTAATGTATATATACTACATGTTATGTCTCTGATCTACTGACCAGTATGTAATGTATATATACTACATGTTATGTCTCTGATCTACTGACCAGTATGTAATGTATATATACTACATGTTATGTCTCTGATCTACTGACCAGTATGTAATGTATATATACTACATGTTATGTCTCTGATCTACTGACCAGTATGTAATGTATATATACTACATGTTATGTCTCTGATCTACTGACCAGTATGTAATGTATATATACTACATGTTATGTCTCTGATCTACTGACCAGTATGTAATGTATATATACTACATGTTATGTCTCTGATCTACTGACCAGTATGTAATGTATATATACTACATGTTATGTCTCTGATCTACTGACCAGTATGTAATGTATATATACTACATGTTATGTCTCTGATCTACTGACCAGTATGTAATGTATATATACTACATGTTATGTCTCTGATCTACTGACCAGTATGTAATGTATATATACTACATGTTATGTCTCTGATCTACTGACCAGTATGTAATGTATATATACTACATGTTAGGTCTCTGATCTACTGACCAGTATGTAATGTATATATACTACATGTTAGGTCTCTGATCTACTGACCAGTATGTAAGGTATATATACTACATAGNAATGGATACACTCTCAGTTTGTCTGTACACTACAGACCCTCCCAACACAATGGATACACTCTCAGTTTGTCTGTACACTACAGACCCTCCTAACACAATGGATACACACTCAGTTTGTCTGTACACTTCAGACCCTCTCTTACTGATGAGCCATTCATTATATATGATTGACAGTAGTTGTACTCATTAGACAATTAAAATTACAACAGGACACATACTAAAAAATGATATATTTTAATTCATACTACAATCATCTTTTGCCTGCAATAAGGATGCCCTTAAATAAATTAGAATGCTCTCAAAAGAAAAGTAACAACTCCCTCAAATAAATCTGAACACTCTAAAATAAATCCGAGCCCCTGACATAAAATAGACATGATCAAACAATTATACAATGGAGCATCAAAACCTAGGCTAGCACATGTTAGCAAAAGTTAAGCATTAAATCACTAAGTGTGATTAGAAAATTTAACTACATGTTTTATAATTAGGAACATGTAGTAAACTTGATAAGGTTTTACCTGAAAAATACACATTTGTATTACCAGTGTTATTCTCAACCCCATCCCACTTCAAACGCCCCTTACAGCAATACATGTATGATAACAAACATCACAGCCAAGGTAATCCACATTGACTACCAACCAGACTTACAGCTATATTTAGCAACCAAAAGACTTTTAAATAACAATAAAAATTCTGTTTTAGGTATATGTTTTTGTTTTTCACAAAGAATTTTTTATTTTAAAGAAAAAGAAAATAAATATTATGTGAATATATATATGTCAGAATATATTGATATGCAGTGCTATATTTTTTTGGCATTTCATAATACTTTTAATGCAATGTTTTATATGGTATTGTGTTCATTTAAGATGACTTAGGTTTTTTATTTATTATGTAAAAGTTTCAACGAGTTCTGCTGGTTAATTGTGAACGGGTGAAGCCTCCTACAACAGTATTTTAATGAACAACTTAACATTATAGGAATAACTTACATGTATACAATAGTACTTTTATTACAATTACAATTTCCCATTATAGTACAGTTTTAATATTATGGCATAATTTTCTTTTTTTTACAAACACCAAGTGTAATCTTATAACGGGAACTCTTAGCAAACACCAAGTGTAATCTTATAACGGGAACTCTTAGCAAACACCAAGTGTAATCTTATAACGGGAACTCTTAGCAAACACCAAGTGTAATCTTATAAATTATAAATGTTGCTAAGAAATGTTAGTTTTTACAACATCAGCAATTATTTAAAAAAAACCATAAAACTTTGAGAATATCAATAATGCATAATTGTATTCTTGAAAATAGAGAAGTTCTAATTCAAATAACACAAACTGATCTCAAACATGACTGTTATATCTATGATATTAACCTCTATAACTATAAACCTGTCTTACCCGACACCCTTTGGGACTTGACAAGAAACTTGTGTCAGCAGTGACAACATTTAACCGATACAGGATATTAGATTGTCCTCAATTTTATAATTAAAACATATTTGACAATCATTTACTAGCCAACTTCACAGCAACAAAATAAGGGCTTAAATTAGATGGACAAAATGTGCTGAGAAAAAAACAATTTCATTTATTTCAGTAAACATAAACTTTTAAAAGTTATCACAATCAGAAGTATTTTTATAATTTAAGTTTGATAAGGTGATTTTGAAAAATAAATTAAAATGAGCTGAAGCAGCAGAAATGTAGGAGATCCCAAAGTACCAAAATGTGTAGGGGTCATGTAGGTCCCATGTTATATAAATACAGGTGACTTAAAATTAGCAGGTGTGAAATCATCTACGTCTTAAATAACAGATAGACATGGCATTCAATATCTATAGGACATGAACTTGCACAACAATTGCTTAAACATAAAAAAATTCTTAAGTTACATGTTCATTTTTGTGTCTAGAAATGATACCGATGTGAATATGTGCCGCAATATAGTCTTATAATCTCCTTTTAAAGAGAGTTTCACACATCACTAAGAATTACTGTAATCTTACTGTGATGTACACATCAGACAGCACACATCACTAAGAATTACTGTAATCTTACTGTGACGTACATATCAGACTCCACACATCACTAAGAATTATTGTAATCTTACTGTGACGTACATATCAGACAGCACACATCACTAAGAATTACTGTAATCTTACTGTGACGTACATATCAGACCTCACACATCACTAAGAATTACTGTAATCTTACTGTGACGTACATATCAGACCCCACACATCACTAAGAATTACTGTCATCTTACTGTGACGTACATATCAGACTCCACACATCACTAAGAATTACTGTTATCTTACTGTGACGTACATATCAGACCTCACACATCACTAAGAATTACTGGAATCTTACTGTGACGTACATATCAGACCTCCACACATCACTAAGAATTACTGTTATCTTACTGTGACGTACATATCAGACCCCACACCTCACTAAGAATTACTGTAATCTTACTGTGATGTACATATCAGACTGCACACATCCCTAAGAATTACTGTAATCTTACTGTGATGTACATATCAGACTGCACACATCCCTAAGAATTACTGTAATCTTACTGTGAAGTACATATCAGACCCCACACATCACTAGGAATTACTGTAATCTTACTGTGACGTACATATCAGACTCCACACATCACTAAGAATTACTGTTATCTTACTGTGACGTACATATCAGACCCCACACCTCACTAAGAATTACTGTAATCTTACTGTGATGTACATATCAGACTGCACACATCCCTAAGAATTACTGTAATCTTACTGTGAAGTACATATCAGACCTCACACATCACTAAGAATTACTGGAATCTTACTGTGACGTACATATCAGACTGCACACATCACAAAGAATTACTGTAATCTTACTGTGACGTCCATATCAGACCCCACGCATCACTAAGAGTTACTGTAATCTTACTGTGACGTACATCTCAGACCCCACACATCACTAAGAATTACTGTCATCTTACTGTGATGTACATATCAGACCCCACGCATCACTAAGAGTTACTGTAATCTTACTGTGACGTACATATCAGACCCCACACCTCACTAAGAATTACTGTAATCTTACTGTGATGTACATATCAGACTGCACACATCCCTAAGAATTACTGTAATCTTACTGTGATGTACATATCAGACTGCACACATCCCTAAGAATTACTGTAATCTTACTGTGATGTACATATCAGACTGCACACATCCCTAAGAATTACTGTAATCTTACTGTGAAGTACATATCAGACTGCACATACCACTAAGAATTACTGTAATCTTACTGTGATGTACATATCAGACTGCACACATCCCTAAGAATTACTGTAATCTTACTGTGACGAACATATCAGACCCCACACATCACTAAGATTTACTGTAATCTTACTGTGACGTACATATCAGTCTGCACAAACCACTAAGAATTACTGTAATCTTACTGCGACGTACATATCAGACCCCACACACCACTAAGAATTACTGTAATCTTACTGTTACGTACATATCAGACTCCACACATCACTAAGAATTACTGTTATCTTACTGTGACGTACATATCAGACCGCACACATCACTAATAATTACTGTCATCTTACTGTGACGTACATATCAGACCGCACACATCACTAATAATTACTGTCATCTTACTGTGACGTACATATCAGACCTCCACACATCACTAAGAATTACTGTTATCTTACTGTGACGTACATATCAGACCTCCCACATCACTAAGAATTACTGTAATCTTACTGTTACGTACATATCAGACTCCACACATCACTAAGAATTACTGTTATCTTACTGTGACGTACATATCAGACCTCACACATCACGAAGAATTACTGTAATCTTACTGTGACGTTCATATCAGACCCCACATACCACTAAGAATTACTGTCATCTTACTGTGACGTACATATCAGACCCCACACACCACTAAGAATTACTGTAATCTTACTGTTACGTACATATCAGACTCCACACATCACTAAGAATTACTGTTATCTTACTGTGACGTACATATCAGACCCCACACCTCACTAAGAATTACTGTAATCTTACTGTGAAGTACATATCAGACCTCACACATCACTAAGAATTACTGTAATCTTACAGTGACGTACATATCAGACCTCACACATCACTAAGAATTACTGGAATCTTACTGTGACGTACATATCAGACTGCACAAACCACTAAGAATTACTGTAATCTTACTGTTACGTACATATCAGACTCCACACATCACTAAGAATTACTGTTATCTTACTGTGACGTACATATCAGACCGCACACATCACTAATAATTACTGTCATCTTACTGTGACGTACATATCAGACCGCACACATCACTAATAATTACTGTCATCTTACTGTGACGTACATATCAGACCTCCACACATCACTAAGAATTACTGTTATCTTACTGTGACGTACATATCAGACCTCCCACATCACTAAGAATTACTGTAATCTTCCTGTGACGTACATATCAGACCCCACGCATCACTAAGAGTTACTGTAATCTTACTGTGACGTACATCTCAGACCCCACACATCACTAAGAATTACTGTCATCTTACTGTGACGTACATATCAGACCCCACACACCACTAAGAATTACTGTAATCTTACTGTGAAGTACATATCAGACCTCACAAATCACTAAGAATTACTGTAATCTTACTGTGAAGTACATATCAGACCTCACAAATCACTAAGAATTACTGTAATCTTACTGTGAAGTACATATCAGACCTCACAAATCACTAAGAATTACTGTAATCTTACTGTGATGTACATATCAGACTGCACACATCCCTAAGAATTACTGTAATCTTACTGTGAAGTACATATCAGACCTCACACATCACTAAGAATTACTGTAATCTTGCTGTGAAGTACATATCAGACCCCACATACCACTAAGAATTACTGTCATCTTACTGTGATGTTCATATCAGACCCCACATACCACTAAGAATTACTGTCATCTTACTGTGACGTACATATCAGACCTCCACACATCACTAAGAATTACTGTTATCTTACTGTGACGTACATATCAGACCTCCACACATCACTAAGAATTACTGTTATCTTACTGTGACGTACATATCAGACCCCACACCTCACTAAGAATTACTGTAATCTTACTGTGATGTACATATCAGACCCCACATACCACTAAGAATTACTGTCATCTTACTGTGATGTTCATATAAGACCTTAAATGAGTTAAAAGTTCATCATACATGACTTCATAGACATTCCTACTTAATTCCTACTTTTCTGATTCAGGGAAATTACCATGTGTTGCCTTGTTAATTTTTAATGCCATTTACCAGATTAACATTGCTTGTGTATATGAACTAGTGTCTAATCTCACACTGTTAGTATCTATCTGCCATATCTCATAGTTTATCACATACCTGTTGAATCTTGTTATAGTAATACAACCAATGTTCAGACCAATACGGAATGTTGTATTTACCTACTAGCCGGAACTACTTTTTATGGGAATCCCCTTGTCATGGGGAACTGAAAAGTTCCCGGTATTTGCAAAAAATATCAAAGTTTATGAAAAAAATGTATCGATCTCTCCCAAATACGGAAGGTATGTGATAAAAGCAAGACGACTCCGCGACTCGTGAATATATTCGTCCGCACAATAAATGAGTGCTTTCTGATTCGTTAGAAAAACACAAGTGTGTGGTCTTGCATATTTATTTAATGAAGAATTAAGAAAATAAGAAAAAATATTTTTGGGTATTTAGAATGATTTGTTTTCAACATGGTCCAAGACAACCAAAATTTAATGCCAGACCCTTTTTCTATGTTCAAACATAGACTACCACAAGCCCCAGTAAATAGATAAGATATGTTAATTGAAATATAAAGATTGAATATTGCTTTAGTGTATGTGGTGATGATCATGAATTGATTTGGTTTTGAAACAAATTCAACATGAACTGTTTCAGGTTTCATTACATTTGTCTCAAGACCAAATAAACTCCTTACCCCGTAAAAATACACTAAAACCATATATGATGCCTTGCCTCTCCCTTTTTAGCTCCTTTACATCTGAACGACTTCATGGTCCCCTTTTCCTCTATTTCTGAGCAATGCCTTTATAAGTGCATTATCAAACCATCTATAATTTATAATGCCTAAATTTTTAAAGACTATGAAAGTTTTCATTTTAGTGATACTCTGAAGAGCTTCCACATAAACGTTCATTAATCTTGTACATGAAATGAAAACAAAGTCAACGTTTGTTTTAACAGCTATATATATAAACAGAACACTTCACTCTCGCAACATTTCAGTAAGATGACGTAAACAGGTGTCACCCGATCACTACTCTACAAGTATTTATCACACTTGAGTCAAATTTGGATTGGAGGAAAAATTGTTAACTATTGGTCGACTTTGTTCCTGAGCCTGACTAACAGACTTCGCCAGTATAACCTGAAAAAAAAAAAAACTTTTATAAATAGGACAGTTAATAGTAACACTGTCGGAAGTTCTTAAATACATATTCCACAAAATACTGAAATTTTAGCTCTTGTTGAATATGTTCGAATTTTGTAAGTTCTATCAAAATGAATATTTCATTACTGAAATAAGTTTTTTACGATTACTAAATTTTATGTTGAGATTTACATTCGCTAAATTTAGATGAAAAGAAATCAATAATGCTTATGGTTTATTCGATAATAAAACTGGAAGACGTTTCAAACCAAGGTATACCGACGGGGGTTACAATAAAACTTTATAGCAAAGATATACCGACGGGGGTTACAATAAAACTTTATAACGAAGGTATACTGACGGGGTTACAATAAAACTTTATAACAAAGGTATACCGACGGGGTTACAATAAAACTTTATAGCAAAGGTATACCGACGGGGTTACAATAAAACTTTATAGCAAAGGTATACCGACAGGGGTTACAATAAAACTTTATAGCAAAGGTATACCGACGGGGTTACAATAAAACTTTATAACGAAGGTATACCGACGGGGTTACAATAAAACTTTATAGC
>NW_018479969.1:136372-183885 GCF_002113885.1 Mizuhopecten yessoensis | reverse complement strand
GTTACAATAAAACTTTATAACAAACTAAGGTATACTGAGGGGGGTTACAATAAAACTTTATAACAAACTAAGGTATACCGAGGGGGGTTACAATAAAACTTTATAACAAACTAAGGTATACTGAGGGGGGTTACAATAAAACTTTATAACAAACTAAGGTATACTGACGGGAGTTACAATAAAACAGAAACTGAAAATATTGTCTTCCATCTCGCACCGGATAAGGCTTGCTCCTGTAAGCTAGGCTACTGTCTACTGACAAATTTTAAGCGACTAAAGAGTAATTTTGCAAATTATATAGGGAGCTATATAAATGTTGTATATTATCCTACATTATGTTATTATAACTTACATCTTTGAGAAACTGTAGAAAAGCTTCATAGTAACCAGAGCACATCCAAGTTTCATTATGGGTACCTTGGTCAAACCTGTGTATTCGCTTCATTCCACTCCCAGACACCTACAAACAGGACAGGAGTGTGTAAACATAATAATAATAATAATCATTTGAGGTTCTTATATACCACTTTATCACCACCTAGGTCCTAGGCCATCTCAAAGCGGTTCACATATTATTATCCGTGGTTATAGGGCCTTTGTAACCATCTAATATCTTTCTCAACTCCCTGGGGAGCATACGGTCGGCGCTCACCAGCTAGCATTCAACAATTCCAGCACTGCCCAACCACATACTCATTTACAGCCGAGTAAACTGGAACATGGGGAGTTAAGTATCTTGTTCAAGGATACAACAGAGTGCTGTGATGTGACTCGAACCTGCAACCCTTCGGTCACGAGCCCGGCATCCTACCATCCACTAGACTACTGTGCCTCGTTATTATATTTATTGTATGATTATGTACATGTAAATGGTGAGAAAATAAGCTCAGTAATGTTCATAAATAGGCATTGAGAAGTTATTTTCCTGTTGAATGTATGTTGTTTTTTCTTTATTCATATTAAATTATAGGTTGTGAACCTTTTAATTTTCATAGATCCTGGAGAACTGTTATGCTTTCAAAAAATGCAGGCTAACCCAATAACAATGCAGATCACCTGTACATGTACAGCTAGCAATACCTGGTAGGCAGGTCACTTGTACAGCTAGCTAGCAATACCTGGTAGGCAGGTCACTTGTACAGCTAGCTATCAATACCTGGTAGGCAGGTCACTTGTACAGCTAGCTATCAATACCTGGTAGGCAGGTCACTTGTACAGCTAGCTATCAATACCTGGTAGGCAGATTATCTGTACAGCTAGCTAGCAATACCTGGTAGGCAGGTCACTTGTACAGCTAGCTATCAATACCTGGTAGGCAGATTACCTGTACAGCTAGCTATCAATACCTGGTAGGCAGATTATGTGTGTAACAACATGACCATGCCACATGTTGGTCAAATAATCTGAATTTTAACAAATTAGGTGGCATATTATACTATAGCTTCATACTTCTTACTCTACCTGTTGATCTTACTCTACCTGTTGATCTTACTCTACCTGTTAATCTTACTCTACCTGTTGATCTTACTTTACCTGTATAACCTACTCTACCTGTTGATCTTACTCTACCTGTTTATCTTACTCTACCTGTTAATCTTATATTACTCTACCTGTTGATCTTACTCTACCTGTTGATCCTATATTACTCTACCTGTTAATCTTATATTACTATACCTGTTGATCTTACTCTACCTGTTGATCTTATATTACTCTTCCTGTTGATCTTACTCTTCCTGTTGATCTTACTCTTCCTGTTAATCTTACTCTCCCTGTTGATCTTACTCTACCTGTTAATCTTACTCTACGTGTTGATCTTACTTTACCTGTATAACCTACTCTGCCTGTTGATCTTACTCTACCTGTTTATCTTACTCTATCTGTTAATCTTATATTACTCTACCTGTTAATCTTATATTACTATTCCTGTTGATCTTACTCTACCTGTTAATCTTGCTCTACCTGTTAATCTTGCTCTACCTGTTGATCTTACTCTACCTGTTTATCTTGCTCTACCTGTTAATCTTATATTACTCTACCTGTTGATCTTCCTCTACCTGTTAATCTTATATTACTATACCTGTTGATCTTACTCTACCTTTTAATCTTGCTCTACCTGTTGATCTTACTCTACCTGTTTATCTTGCTCTACCTGTTAATCTTATATTACTCTACCTGTTACTCTTATATTACTCTACCTGTTGATCTTACTCTACCTGTTAATCTACTCTACCTGTTGATCTTACTTTACCTGTATAACCTCCTCTACCTGTTGATCTTACTCTACCTGTTTATCTTGCTCTACCTGTTAATCTTATATTACTCTACCTGTTATTCTTGCTCTACCTGTTGATCTTACTCTACCTGTTTATCTTGCTCTACCTGTTAATCTTATATTACTCTACCTGTTGATCTTCCTCTACCTGTTAATCTTGCTCTACCTGTTGATCTTCCTCTACCTGTTGATCTTACTCTACCTGTTGATCCTATATTACTCTACCTGTTAATCTTATATTACTATTCCTGTTGATCTTACTCTACCTGTTAATCTTGCTCTTCCTGTTGATCTTACTCTTCCTGTTAATCTTACTCTCCCTGTTGATCTTACTCTACCTGTTAATCTTGCTCTTCCTGTTGATCTTACTCTTCCTGTTAATCTTACTCTCCCTGTTGATCTTACTCTACCTGTTAATCTTACTCTACGTGTTGATCTTACTTTACCTGTATAACCTACTCTACCTGTTGATCTTTCTCTACCTGTTTATCTTACTCTACCTGTTAATCTTATATTTCTCTACCTGTTAATCTTATATTACTCTACCTGTTATTCTTGCTCTACCTGTTGATCTTACTCTACCTGTTAATCTACTCTACCTGTTGATCTTACTTTACCTGTATAACCTCCTCTACCTGTTGATCTTACTCTACCTGTTTATCTTGCTCTACCTGTTAATCTTATATTACTCTACCTGTTATTCTTGCTCTACCTGTTGATCTTACTCTACCTGTTAATCTTACTCTACCTGTTAATCTTACTCTACATGTTGATCTTACTCTCTGCCATCCTTCATCTTCATAAACATACAAATTCCAATAGAAGAGAACTTTGTATGGTATGCAAAGTCTACCATAACATCACTAGTTTCTGTGATTTTATATTAAAAATCGATTACGTGGGCTGCTGGTTGTTATGTGTACATAAATACAGTAACACAATTAAACTGTTATACGTAAGTATTGTAAGTAAATCAAACTACCCAGTAACCTCATACAATGAAACACCATTTTTTCCCCATGAATATAACTTCTACCTGTTTTAAAAGATAACATAATTACCTGATGGAGTTTTGTCATCATTTTGGGCGGAATGAGATCGTCAGCTTGTCCCGACAGAAATAACGTAGGAAGCTTTATTTTTTTAATTCGTTCAGCTGATGGATACTGCAGATGAAATAAGCATAAGTAATGATAAAAACACCATTTAACAAGAACACTGCAGTAAATAATACCCAGATCAATATTTCTGAACCATAACAGACTGTCAGTCATATCATGTAAGTATCACAGTGTCAACACAACAATAAACACTGAAGTTAACACTGATCCAACTAGAAATGTGACCTAAACTAAAATACTGAATCAAGGTCAGAGGTCAACATTATAAAAAATAAAAGTCATGCAATTAATGCTGTTACCATAGAGGAAAATTAGCATGTGAAATTACATGACAATAACTACAGCAGTCAGTCCATGACTGACCTATATAACAAAAAATAGCCAAGGTCATAGAGGATTTCAGCAGCATCAACAATTTTAATGAATCAACATTTCTATTGTAGCAGGATTTTGCTAAGGGACATTTAGTAAGATAGTTCAGCTTGGGAGTCGAAAGAGGAGAAGAGAGTTGGGTTGGGGAATTGAGTTAAAAAGTCTTGAGGAATGAGGTTGAGTTAGGGAGACCCAATTGAGAGGTAAAGAGATGTAGAGGAGAGTTAGAAAATTAAGAATTAAAGTGAGAATTAGGAAGTGAGTAATAATAGTAGTTTTAGCTGTAGTTTGTAGATCTGTGCAGTTTTACAGTTTATAGTTGGAGATAATTAAGTTTGAAGTGGATAGAATGAGTTCACAATAGTGACGACTTGTATAGTTTCTGACAGATTAAAAACTTTTGTTGTAAATATAGCGTAAATATAAATATATTTATTTTATTGTTCAATTAATTTGAACTGGGGGCAGTGGAAATCGAGAACAGAAAGTATCAGTAATACAAAATAGAACATAACACTGGTGATCATCAGTGGAGTTTGGATTACTAACAAGTGGCCCAGACGGCCTGTACCGATCACATGTTTCTTTTGTTACATGAAACTGACATATAGGTAACTTCAGACCAAATTTGGTAACTAGAACACAAGACATTTTAACATCTCTTAAACAATTTTTAAGATATTGTTGTTTGAAATTTGAATTTTAAAGCTTTTAACCTAAGTTGACCTTTGACCCCCGACTAGCACTTAAAGTTGACCTTTGACATCATTACTGTAATTAAGAAAAATATTTGCACTGCTGGTCTTCATAACATACCAAGTATCATGACTCTAGTCCAGATGGTTCTTAGGTTATTGTTGTTTGAAGTTTTTAACATATTTGACCCCCGTTACCTTGAAAGTAGGTCAAGGTTACTTTAATGAGGAAAGTTTATAGCACTCTATTCTAGGTACCTACTGGCCAAATATCATGACCCTGGGCCTTATGGAACTTGAGGAGAAGATTGTTAGAGCTTTTAACCCGTTTTAACCATTGACCCCCGACTAGCACTCAAAGATGACCTTTGACCTCATTACTGTAATGTAGAAAAAGATTCACACAGCTGGTCTTCATAACATACTCATGTATCATGACTAGTCCAAATGGTTCTTAGGATATTGTTGTTTAAATTTCTTTAACATATTTGACCCTTGTGACCTTGAAAGTAGGCAAAGGTCATTTTAATGAGGAGACTTTATAGCACTACATCCCAGGTACCCACTGGCCAAATATCATGACCCTAGGTCTTCCAGTTCTTCACATTTCGGGCAGGTGAGCTAAAAAACACTTGGTAGCCCTTCATGCCAACAATAATTACTGGCCAAATATCATCACTTTAAGCCTCTTGGATTTGATTATTGAGAAGTTGTAGAAAGTTGATGCCAGCCAGATGCCACATCATGGCATAAGCTCAGTTGGCCCTTTTGGCAAGGAGAGCTTAAAAATAGGTTTTAGAAAAAGACCTGTACTTGTGGCCTTTATATACGAAAAAAAGTGTTTTGCTTATCTCAAGCATAACTGTACTTAGCATGTAAATTGTATTTCGTTCAAGATAGATTTAAATTTGCAACACACATAACTGTTGGTATAATATAATTATGTTCTTTTTTTAGTAAAAGACAAAATGTATGTTCATGAAAATCTTCCCATTATTTATAAAAACATAGATGTCTCATAATCATAATACAAGCTTAATGAAATAAAAGTTATATACTTACTTTATGTTTAAATAATATCTGAGGCAATAATTCCATCAACTTGAAATTAAATATAGTCCTTCCAATCTCGGGTAGGCTAGTAAAAGTATTTTCTACTACTAAGGCTGCTATATGTTGTGCATAGAAAGGTTGAGCTGCCAGCCACACTGCTACAGCGCCACCTAGTGAGCGTCCAAACACCACAATCTTCTCGCTGTTTATATCATTCCTGCCCAATAGGAAGTTGATGGCTGCCTCAGCATCTCTGTACAGACCTACAGCAGTAATAAGTCATTAATGATATATCACGACTCGGTCAACATGTCTACCATGTATAACACACATATTGACAAAAGAGTAGTTGGTTTGGAATTGTTTTGTTTAGCATCCTGTTAACAGCTAAGGTCATTTAAGGGTGTGACAATTCCAAATATATAACTGGTTTAATTCACAGTTTTCAGATAAAGATGGACTGATCTTAATATGGAACTGATTTTAAACCTACAAAGATCAAGTTCCTACAAAGATCCTACAGAGATCATGTTCCTACAAAGATCATGTTCCTACAAAGATCCTACAAAGATCATGTTCCTACAAAAAGATCATGTTCCTACAAAGATCATGTTCCTACAAAGATCATGTTCCAATTCCTTTGTCAGGCACCAGAATATGTACAACCCCTGGAATTCTTCTAACACAATACCATTTGTATGTTTGTTTGTTTGTGCTATACATCCTATTATCAGCTATGATCATTTAAAGATGAACCAGGTGTAGGTGATAGAGAGAGAAAAAAACGAAGAGCCTAGAAAATCCCCACCTGTATTCCACCAGTAGTACAGGATGAGACAGACTTAGCTGTTTCTGAAGGAGAACCTTCACGTTTACCATAGCCTCTGTATTCCACCAGTAGTACGGGGTGGGAGAGACTTACCTGTTTCTGAAGGAGAACTTTCGCGTTTACCTTAGCCTCTGTATACTACCAGTAGTACAGAATGGGATAGACTTACCTGTTTCTGAAGGAGAACCTTCACGTTTGCCATAGCCTCTGTATTCTTCCAGTAGTACAGAATGTGACAGACTTACCTGTTTCTGAAGGAAAACCTTCACTTTTACCATAGCCTCTGTATTCTACCAGTAGTACAGCATGAGACAGACTTACCTGTTTCTGAAGGAAAACCTTCACTTTTACCATAGCCTCTGTATTCAACCAGTAGTACAGAATGGGACAGCCTTACCTGTTTCTGAAGGAGAACTTTCGCGTTTGCCTTAGCCTCTGTATTCTACCAGTAGTACATAATGTGACAGAATTACCTGTTTCTGAAGGAGAACCTACGTGTTTACCTTAGCCTCTGTATTCCACCAGAAGTACAGAATGGGACAGACTTACGTGTTTCTGAAGGAGAACCTTCACTTTTACCATAGCCTCTGTATTCAACCAGTAGTACAGAATGGGACAGACTTAACTGTTTCTGAAGGAGAACCTTCACTTTTACCATAGCCTCTGTATTCAACCAGTAGTACAGAATGGGACAGACTTAACTGTTTCTGAAGGAGAACCTTCACTTTTACCATAGCCTCTGTATTCTACCAGTAGTACAGGATGAGACAGACTTACCTGTTTCTGAAGGAGAACTTTCGCGTTTACCTTAGCCTCTGTATTCTACCAGTAGTACAGAATGGGACAGACTTACCTGTTTCTGAAGGAGAACCTTCACTTTTACCATAGCCTCTGTATTCTACCAGTAGTACAGAATGGGACAGCCTTACCTGTTTCTGAAGGAGAACCTTCACGTTTACCTCAGCCTCTGTATTCTACCAGTAGTACAGAATGGGACAGCCTTACCTGTTTCTGAAGGAGAACCTTCACTTTTACCATAGCCTCTGTATTCCACCAGTAGTACATTCACACCACACGAGGTAAAGAATCCATGGCTGTTTACAAGCCTACAATTCAAAGAAAGGTGTATGATTTACAGCAGAAAACTTCAATTTCCTACAGAGTTATTGGTTTCTCACGTACACATTCTATATCAAGTGTAGATAGTGTTCACCATTCCCTTCCCCATCTAAATATTGTGTTAAGTAAAGCTGTGTACTTATATTCGCTATCACGATTTATATAAAGAAGGTCAAAAGTTGTGAAAATTAATGATATATGATCTGAGGAAAACATGTCCCATATATACACTAAAGGTTAAATCATGCACCGGTATTTTATATTTTGCTTGAGAAATGTCAAGATATGCAATCATTGTTTCAAAATTCATTCCGTCTGTAGCTTCGAAATGTTTAACTCCAAAACTTTTTCTTTTCAGAATTGATGAGGTTTTTAGACGTTCACACTGACTACTATTAGTCCTCGAGTCCAATCTCCTTGATTTCAGCAATGACAAGTGAATGACTTAACCCAGCTAGCCAACTGAAATTTTAAAGAAAATCATCGTTTCACACTAATTTTTAATAGATAGATTAAATACCCCTTTGAGTCTTTTATAATTGTTTTGTGGCACATAGTTAGCCCTTTTGGCGAGTATTTCCTCATCAGTATGCAAAGCGAAACGTTTTGCCATTTTTTGGAAACAGCGAAGCAGACGACGAATGCGAGTTGTCTCCCGTTGCCCGGCCACAAGATACAAAGACACGTGACCCGTATACCCCTTGTAAAATCATGTGATTCCACCGTATTACTGCTGAGGATCATGTGACATGACCGTATACCCCCTGAGATTTATGAATGTGTTTTGGTACACTGTAGTTCCTAGATTTTTCTCAAAGGGGTCATAATGTCATTTTAAAACTACTTTAAAGGTAAGTTTAGGATATATATTATTATATAAACCTTCGGTATAATTTCAAATGAGGTAAAATCAAGGCCTGTTCTTTGGGATAGCTTCTGAGGCCACTATAGCAGAAGGAACACTAGCAGCTGGTGGCTGTCCTTATATAAACCTAAATCATCATAAAACAATCTCACTTGTCAGTCATACAATGACATATACCTGCAAACTTGTTCGAATTTAAACAGGGGAGATAATGCTCAGAACTAAAAGTATAAACAAAATGTGTGTATATACACCCTAGGGAAAAATAACACTTTATATGAATGGCATCTTTATCAGATCTTAGCAATACAATGTAGTTTATCAAATTCACTAGTCAAAAATTCTCAATTTTAGAGTCAGAAGTCTCCTATCAATGATAAAAGGCTTAATGGCGCTCACTATTGTATCCTCAGACCCTCGACTCAAATAGCAATTTATCATATTTTTTTAGGTCACCTGAGACAAAGTCTCAAGTGACCTATTGCGATCGCCTTTTGTCCAGCGTCGTCCGTCGTGCATCCGTAAACAATTTACATTTTCGGCTTCTTCTCCAAAACCACTGAACCAATTTCAATGAAATTTTGCAGAAACCTTCAATGGCCAAGGGCCAACTAAAATTGTGAATTATATGGTCCTCAGCCCCCAGGGGCGTGGCCAAAAAGGGTAAAATTGACTGAAAATTCAAAAATCTTCTTCCCAAGATCCAGATATGGTAGAATCAAATACTCTTCATAGATGTAAGGGTCTTACTAAAATTGTGAATTTCTTGACCCTGGGGTCTCACATTTCCCCCTGGGGAGGGGGTAAACTTTACTTTAGTTTATATAGGGAAATCACAGTTTGGACCAAAATTTGTTTAATTGCCATTGGAAGTAATTCAATTTAGGTTTGCATTATCAGTATTGGGTAGCATTTTGATAGTATGCACATATCAGCCCCGACTGACCCCCAGGGGCTGATAGGTGGGGCCAAAAAGGGTTGAACTGACTGAAATTTCAAAAATCTTCTTCTCAAGACCCAGATATGGTAGAATCAAATTCTCTTCATAGATGGAAGGGTTTTTAGGTGCTCTACCAAAATTGTGAATTTTATGACCCTAGGGTCTCACGTTTCCCCCTGGGGAAGGAGGGGGGGGGGGGGCAAAATTTGTTATGGTTTATAATGGCAAATGATACTTTGAATATTACATGTTAATAACTTGATTGGAAATATAACCTTGAATTGACAGTTTGATACTTTGAAAATTTTGAGCCATCCCTACCCCCAATGGCTGTAGGGTGGGGCCCAATGTAGTCTGTGTGTTAAAATAAAATTTCTTCATTTTCCTTGTTTAGAATCAGAGGTGCTAGTTTCAAATACTTTTCAGTATTAAATCTGCATGCTAGATATTGAATCAGGAGGTTTTATTGTTTTTTGTCACTTTGAATAATATTTCTGTTCATGTTAAAAACAAAAATCAACTCTCTGTATAAATATATCAGTTGACCGTTAAGGCCCATGGGCCTCTTTTTTTTAATGGTAATGGACTCTTTGATAAAAATATTGATGTTTGATTTGCATTTCCTTTTGAGAATCCATTAATATTAATAAATGCTTACCTGTGGCCTATATTTCCTGCATTGCCATGAAAATATATCACAGTCGGAGCATTGGCATGCGTGTGTTTGATTAAAACAACGTTGATTCGAACATTGTCCGATGTACGGATGAAGTGATTTTCGTATGGTAGATTGATGGTGTTGGGGAGCTGGACAAACAGGCGAGACTGTGGGGGCTGGTCTGGGTAGTATAACAGCATGTCCTGAGCATTGTAAAACAATCCTGTAAAATCAACAAGATATTTATCAAAAGATGCATTATATCATAAAATTATATTTGTGTACATATTGTATTTGTCTTGGTCATTAAAAACTACTAATACCTTTATAATACCTGCCATTTCAGGGGAGTCCAATATTATATTTTGAGTTAATAGTCTGCACTGCAGGTGTTTTATATAAATTCTTGTAATTATTACTTAACTTTATATACCGACAGAAGGTGGTATAGTGTCTTTTACAAGTCAATTAGGGGGTCACAGGTTTGTTGAAGAAAGGAGGAATGTAGTAGAGTGAGAATGTGTCAGTGACTAGTGACCATGTAAATGCTATAAATGATGGACACAGACAATCTTGCCTCTACTGTAAATTACAACTTGAAATTGATCCATGTCTAGTGCTTTCTTATTATACAATGCTAGCTACAAATGCCATATATTATTATTATGAGCGGAGGGCTGCAAATTAAACAGGAAGATAAATAGAGCGAACTGAAGGGTGGGGCGGCCATATTCTAGCTAATTCAGTGAAATCAGGTAGCTCAATTGGTAGACCGTAAGACTATATAGCTAGTAAGTCAGAGGTACCAGGTTCAACCCCTATCGAAGGCAATGAAAAAGTAATGACCTCCATTACATTTGGCACCCAACAAAATATACCCTCGGAATGTGGTATAGGGTCTTGTTTGTCTTTGGGGTCTTAGACTTTATTAAAGGAGGGAGGAGTGTAACAGAGCTGGACAGGGTTGATCAATTGCGGTTGACCAGGTAGCTCAATTGGTTTGAGTATGTCTCGAGTTCAGGAGGTCCCAGGTTCGAAAGCTGGTCTGGCCGTTATATTTCTTTTTCACCTGTTACCAAATTGGCGATCTTGCCAACCACTACACTTGTGTCTTCGGGGGCGAAAAAGGAGGGGGGAATGTAGCGGATCGTTGGTGACAAGGGTAACTCAATTGGTAGAGTGACCATCTAGAGTTCAAAGGGTCCCAAGTTAAAATCTCTGCTGATTGAGCTATATAGCTGAAAAGACCTATAATAGCTCTATTGACCTATCTGAAATAGCCGTCTTTTGAGCTATTTTCATTCGATTTTCATTTTTAAGGAAAACGAAACAAAGTCGCTTTTAAAAGAAGATTTTATTATTAGGTAGATAACAAAAGACATTAAATATAGTTTTTATTTAAAAAAAATAAAGATGTAAAATAATCGAAAATTTAACATTTATGAAAAATGAAAATAAACATCTAAATGTATGCTTTCTGTAGTCAACATTACCATCAACCTTATTGTTTTATGCGACTTTGCGTTAATCTAATGAGAAAATATAGCTCAATACTCTTCGGGATTATTAGAAGATCATTTACTTTTTAGGACGAATCGTTTTTAGACAGTTATTTAAGGCTCTGGTAAGACCGCATCTAGAATACGCAGCCAGTGCGTGGAGTCCGTATAAACTTAAAGATATCCAGATGATAGAGAATGTACAACGGAGAGCCACTAAGCTTCTACCTGGATTTAAAGAAATCTCCTACGAAGAACGTTTAGAAAAATTAAAACTACCGACACTAAAACACTGAAGGACTAGAGGTGATTTGATTAACGTTTTCAAGATTGTGAAGAGGAAGTTTGATGCGAAAGTCACGTCAGACATATTTGTCTACGATAATAACGAAAGAACACAAGGACATAAATTTAAGCTTTATAAACAACGATGTAGTACAGAGCTAAGGAAAAACTCGTTCACGTTTAGGGTAGTTGATATCTGGAACAGTCTACCGGAATTGGTTGTAAATGCAGAAACCACGAAGGACTTTGAGATCCTGTTGGATAACCATCTGAAGGACACTATTTACAATAATTACTGATAATGACTTTTAAAATAACTCTTTTGGGAATGTTTATATATGTTAACCAGTGACAATATAATATTTTTATACTATGTTTTGTGATATGGACTTAGAGGCTTTCAGCCTGCGTCCATTATTTTTCAATTAAAATACAACTTTAATTTGTAGGTGAAGGACCTGCTATAATATTGGCGAACGAGAAGACATCAATAAATGAATACTATAGCTAAATTGCGTATCATCCAATTACATTGCCTACCTATGAGAGCGAATATGAGGAGGAGGAATGTAACAACGCCCCCTGTAGTCCAGAACGCCAACAAAAGAATGAGTGCTGCAGAAGTACAAAGCTTCCAAAAGCGCATAACAACAGCAAAAATAAGTCGAGTCACCCACTCGATCGTCCGAAACCCTTTCCCCATCTCTGGCGAGTTTGTATCTAATTCAGACTCAGCTATTCGGTTTGCTGAACCAATGTCTACATTTTCTGTCATATCAACTTAAAAGTCTGTAATCCAGTTCTACTTTCGTTCTTATTTCGCTTTGTCACCACTTTAAAACGTGTCTCTGTCGGTTTCCGACGTCCATGTTTGTTTGGTGAGGAAGGTCATAGGTCAACTTTTCGAGGGAGATGTCATTACTTCAGTTTGAGGGAGAAATTATTGTCTGAGTGGCGGCAAATTCAACACAAGGAAATTTGCAGAAGAAATTATGCGATACTTGTCCTTTTTTATCCCATATTCTAATCCCTTTGCACGTATAAATTAGTAAAGATCAACCGACTTCCAGTTTTAATACAATCACTCTTAATCACGAGCACTGTGTAAATTAACGTCACTTTACTAATATTTTTAGATTTTACAGTAGGACTGTTTAACGCTGTTAGTGCAGGCAAATTCGGCGTCACATTGATAAGGGTGCAGTTACTAATTCGTCCGAATACGTAGTATCAAAATGTCTTCGTGCACGTAGTACTGACTGAGGAGATGACGTCACGGAGCAATATTTGTGAATCACCAGACCTTCCTTGGTTTTGCTAAAAGGTGCAGGCAGTTTCGCCACCTTCAAATATTATACCACCGACTTAGATAACACCCTCTAATCTAATTCCCTCTAATCTAATTCCGTGATTTCACTAATTATAATTTGCATGTGATGTACGTGTTAAAATTTTGTATGTTTATGTTACACAAGTCGTACTGATGCGAACAGCTCCAAATGTGTGTGTGTGTGTATATAACAATGATTAACAAATGGCCTTTCTAAGTTGTTAGAGATCTTTAATTTTCGGTAACTTGAAGAAACTGATTGCTGTCTATGTAAGATAGCTGGGGTCGGTTGAGATGAGGTCAATTTAAGTAAGGGGCCAGGGAAACATGTACATATGTAAACAATGGAGTCAGCCCGATACTCTTTAGAACACGTGGTTCACTCACGTATAGTCCAAATTATTCTGACGTTTTATCGACTTTTTTTTTATATCAGTCTGTCGTCGATTAACGACAGACCGATATTAAAAAAATCGATAAAACGTCAGAATAATTCGGACTAACTCATGTACAATAGCGGTGAGTTGTCAACGTTGTTTTTGTTGTACAATGTTTTCACATTTACTAACTGTGTGAATATAAGTACACGTGTACTTTTAGCTCAGATTGTAAACAATAACATTGATAAATGTCATCACTGCAGAGTTGTGTTTCTAAATGGACACAGATACCTGGCTCGTGTAACAAAGTAACTCAGTGGGTTTCCGAGGGCATTCCAATACCATTTAGTCACGAGCCAGAAACATTTCGTCTCCAAAATCACGTACTTACCCCTTCTCAGGAACGATTTGTGAACGAAAAAGTGGAAGAATTGCTGGTCAAGCAGTTTTTCAGTAAAGTAGATTGTGCTCCATATTGTGTCTCTCCTATCGGATGTGCCGTTAAAAAAGGAGGAAAGCTCAGGCTTATTACAGACCTTAGATTGTTAAACTCTTGTAGTGTTACGCCTAAGTTTCGGTATGAAGATGTCAGTGTTACCCCAGGTAGTACGAAAAGGGGACAAACTTGTAACAATAGACTTGAAAGACGGATTTTTTTCACATTCCGGTTCATAAAAACTACAGGAAATCTTTGAGGTTTTGCTGGAAAAAAACCAATTTTATGTGTAGAAAGTCTAACCCTTTGGGTTACAATCCAGCCCATATTACTTCTGTAAAATATTACGCCAAGTGAGTGAACACTTCAGAACCCTGAATATTCGTCTTATAGCATATGTTGATGATATTTTAATTTGTGCAACAGACTCGGACATAAACGCACACCGTGATTGTGTACTTGATACACCCAAAACGCTTGGATTCCACATTAACGAGGAGAATTCTTCTTTAACTCCCGAAAGCACAAAGGAGTTTCTTGGATATTTAGTTGTCACAGATAACGACTCAGTAATTCTCAAGTACCAAAGGCGCGTATCAAAAAAGTGCGTGCAGATATACGACGAGCGTTATCTAAGCCGTCGATACGAGCTCGAACCCTTGATCGTGTGTATATGGCCCTGGTCTCTTTCAGCCAGGACTTCCAAGGAAAAACAATTCAAATCAGGTCGGACAACATAACGACTCGCTTATCTCAACAAAATGGATGGTTCCAGTCCGGAATTAAACCGAATAGCGACAGATATTTGGGCGGAAGCAATAAACATCCACGTATCTATCAGCTGTTGTCACATAGCCGGGAAGGACAACACGGGAGCGGACTCTCTAAGTCGCCTAAATGACAAATACGAATGGAGACTACATCCCGCATTATTTCACTTATTGGACAACATGTGGGGTCCACACACCATAGACAGGTTTGCATCCGTGCTTACGACACAACTGGAAAACTTCAACAGCCGTTATTACAACCGACTGGCTTCAGGGGTGGACGCATTAGTACAACAGGACTGGCAACGTCACAACAACTATGTCAACCCACCTTTACGCCTAATTCCAGAGGTATTAAATGTGATGCGAAATCAGGAGGCGAATGCCACGATTATCGCCCCTGCATGGAAGGCACAACCTTGGTACCAAAAAAACCTCGTGGATGCGTCGATAAGCCCACCCTTTCGGATAAAAAACGTCCGGAATTCAGTGATAAGTACATGGGGCAATGCGGAACCAATACAAAACAGTCGATGGAAACTGTATGATTGGCGAGTTTGTGGGAGCAGAATTAAAAGGATCAAGGCTGTTCAGAAAAGAACGTGTCCGTTTATCAGTTATATATCGCCCCATCTACTGTATGTTTATATGACAGGTACATTGATCAGTTCCACAAACATGGTATTCTCGGGGGATGTACGTTTCCTCCTACAAAATCGTATGTGATTGCTGATTTTCTTCATGACATGGCACGTAATTCAGTGAGACCGAAATCAAAGTTAAATTGTGCTGTGGCGGCGATAAACGCGATGTATGACGCTATTGGTGTTTCTAGTCAAGGACGGTCGTCGTCCATATTCAATATGACACAGGCTCTTGTGAGTGCTTATACTCAGGCCCCTATGCAAAATATACGGTAATGCCGGTGGACAAATTTACTAGTTTGTATCAATCATGGGGACATACCTCTGAGTTGTGCATAAAGGATTTGAGTTTAAAAGCGATGACCTAACTCAGCTTGTCTGGTTTGCTACGTCATTCTGATATTGCCCTCAGGACTAAGACAGTAGATGGCAGTGTCGTGTTCTCTTCGCGTCAACTCGACTTTCAAGACGATGGTTCCCTTAAAATCCAGTTTTTTCGGGATAAAAATGACACAAAAAGGGATGGATTCGAAGTACAAGTTCATCCTCACTCGTTTACAAAGTTTGATCCAGTAGGAGTCTTAAGGGACTACATTGAGAAAACGGTCAGTTTGCGTGATCCCCCAGAATTAGGAGTATTTTGAGTTTACGGCAACCGTACAAAGTAATAGACTCCTCCACGGTAGCTAGTATTCAAAATGAAGCAGTACAATTAGCTGGACTTGAGAACCTCGGTTATTTTGCCAAGTCGTTCCGTCCGACTGGTGCTACGTGTGCTATAGCGAATGACTTTAATCCAAATGTTGTCAGAAAAATCGGTAGATGGAAAACAGAACCTGTGTTTTTCGACCACTATGTCCATTCGCAAACACCAAAAGTGTTCACTGATAAGCTCATTTGCTAATGAAGTCGATTAAACCGGACAGTATCATGTGACGGACAGTATGTTGATTTTTTACAGGGATTAATTAATTGATGAATTTTGTATTTTTTTACGTGCATATTAGCATGCAGCGTAATTATGTTACAATGTGTATTAAATTCTTATCAAGAGTCAAATGGTTTAATTATATTCACGCCAGTTTGACTTTAAATATATTTATAATGTTTCTATCATATTTTCTCAATTCCTTTACATGTTAAATCTCACTATAAGGCAATTGTTCATAAATAAAATGTTTTACAATTTATTTATTTGTTGTTGTTGTTCCCCTATTTGACGTAGGCTTAGGTAAATAAGCCATCACACATCTTGATTGTGGGTGACCTTAATCATAAAGAGATCAATTGGGATAGCATGACTACAGATAAGGGACCCAATCATCCTGCCAGTCTTTTCTTAGAAATCATCAGGGATTTATTTTTAATTCAATATGTCAAACAACCAGCTAGAAATCGAAAAAGAAATCGGCCATCCATTTTGGATCTAATCCTAACCAATGAGAATGATATGGTAGATAGTGATGATATGACCGTGCTACCTTACATTTGAAAGAGTGACCACGTCACTTTGACATTTAATTACAAATGCTATACTACAGAGAAACAATCGAAACGGATATCGAGTCGAAACATTCAGAAAGGGGATTAAAACAATTTACGAAATGACCTTAAACTAGTCAACTGGAATCAGCTAGACAACGCGGACAGTTTAGACGAAACATGGAATGCCTTCGTTGAAAAATTACAAGATGCAACAGAAAAACGTATACCAGTGAACAAGGCTACTAATGTGAAGTAAACACGTTCCTTGGATAAAAAACCACTACAAGCAGTGAGGAAAAAACATCCACCTTGGACTAAACATTTGCACTGCAAAACACCAGAACATTATGAACGCTATCGACAAGCACGAAAAAGAACAAGTGCTACCTTAAGAAAATCAAGATATACTTTTTAACAAAATCTAGCTGTAAACATTAAAGAAAATCCCAAAGGCTTTTGGAAATATGTGCGAACGAAAACCAAAACAAAATCAGACAGCATTACTCTCGAAAAACAAGATGGGACACTAACATCATCAGACATTGAGACAGCAGAAACATTGAACATCTACTTCACAACCGTGATTGTAAATGACGAGATAGGAGAAATACCAAAAATTGAAACAAGAGAACCTGCTACACCTTTAACCAACATAATTCTCACAGAAGAAATAGTTGAAAAGGCAAAAAAAAAGTTTCCCCAAGTAAGAGTCCAGGGCCAGATGGACTACACCCAAAACTGTTTGTGGAGGCGGCAACAGAACTTACACCAACCAAAACATTTAGGAAATAACTTCTACAAAGTACCATCCCCGCATCATGGAAACTGCCCAACATAAACTAATATTTAAAAGTGGAAAACAGAAATTCGCTTCTGCACCACACAACTTATTGAAAGTCTAGAAGACTGGACCAAAGCATTTGACAATAACATAACAACCGACATAATTTATCTGGATTATTGTAAAGCCGTCGACAAAGTGTCTCATAGAAGACTTCTATCCAATCTTAAAGCATACGGTATTGAGGGACCAGTCTGAGAATGGATCAGAGCGTTCCTACAGGATCTCAATCTGATTAAAATCATCTGTTACATGGCTCCGCTCAGGCGTGGTACGAAGTTAACGAAGCCATGTAACATGTGATTTTAATCAGATTGACAGGATCTAAAACAGCAAGTGACCATAAATGGATAAAAATCTAGCCAATCATCTGTGACAAGCAGTCTCCCCAAAGGAAGTGTTCTGGGGTCAATTATATTCCTTATCTACATAAATGATTTCCCAGACCAAATCATCAGTCCAACAAAGCTGTTTGCGGACGATTTAAAAATATATAGGCAAATAGAGAAAAGTGCCAGTACAGATATAGTTAAAAATACAACGGACACGTATCTCAGGGTTAATACGTACATCAACAATGTAAGGGGGAAACAAGACCAACAAGTGCTACACAATGATCTTTACTCCGCGTGTTCTTGGACGACAAAATGGATGATGAAACTTCACTCCGAAAAATGTGAACACCTCAGAATAGGAAAATCTGAAAACCAAAGACAATATACTATTGAACAAGATAATTCAACATCTAACATAAGATCTATCATGCAATGAAAGGATCTTGGTGTCATCGTCGACAATTCCTTAAAACTTAACAACCATATATCAATTTCAGTATCAAAAGCCAACAGGATCCTCGGGCTTATATTCAGGACCTTCACTTATGTAGATGAAACAATATTTTTGACACTATATAAATCGCTAGTCAGACCACCCTTCGAAAATTTATCCGTTGTCTGCTCTACAAGCTTAAACAAAAGAAAGATAAAATACTACTGGAAAATGTACAGCGTAGAGCAACCAGAATGGTCCAGAACCTAAAAGAAAACTCATACCATTATTTTTTCCAATGTCTAACGTACAGGAACATCAGACATGAAATGTTAAATAAGTTGATACCCTATCATCCTGTGCACCTAGAGTTACTATTGTCTGGAAATGTTGAATGATCAAATGTTGACAATGAGCGTATTTTTGAAATTGTTAAAACTTGCATTTATTCAAGTGACCGTTTCTAAACAAAACTTCATGTGAACAGGTATATGTATCTAATCTGTCATAATCTCTTCTCTTCTAAACCTCTCATTCTGCTCTGTAAGTCTATAGAATAATTGATAGTGTTACTGGTTCAGCAAATTGTATATATATATATATTCTTTTCAAATTGAAGTAATTCCGCTGCATGGCACTTTGATATGTTACCTAGAAAAAACAGGAATGACTCGAGGAAGGATTCTAAGGAATGTGTTTTATATGGACAAACGAATAGCTGATGTGAAAAGAATGTGTAACTAGTGCGTGCCATGCTTTGAATGAACCTTTTGTATCATTCGAAATATACTCTACTAATCTCTATGATCTCTTCTGTCTTTCAAATCTCTCTCTCTTTTTTTTCTCTTTTTTCTTCTATGTTCCTTGTTTTCATACAATTATTTTGATTGGCATATGTCGCTATCACTATCAATGTAATATTAAAGTTGAGTAGAGGGCTTCTATAAGTTGTTATAACTTGTGCCCAATCCATTTGATTATATCAATAAAATATGTTTAAATCAACCTAAAAGATCTAGCTTATCCAGAAAAACTCTGCAAACTAGGATTTCCAACTTTGGAGTACCGGCGTGATAGAGCTGACGTTATCCTACTCTTCAAAATTTTGGAAGGAATAGATATTCTGGATAATAAAAATATATGTTCAAAAAAGCACCAACAAACGTAACAAGAGACAACACAAGGAAGTTCTTTTCAAATGGAGGACGCGTAAACCTATCTACAGTAATAACTGTGTGGTAGACATCTGTAATAATTTGCCAGACAACGTGGTTAACTCTCCAAATCCGAACCCTTTTAAGAACAGACTCAACAAGTTTTGGAAAAACCATCAGTTCTAATTCGAGGCTCAGTGCTATCTGCACACCTGATTTTACCTTTTATTCAAGCGCACCGGAAGCGTAAATACATTCAAAGTTTTTATGTGCGATTGTACAGTAGTACTTTCAGACCGACAACAAATTCGTTTCAAATATAAATCTAGAAAAGTTCTAGATGGTATTTTAATTAAAGTGTTGTAAGATAGCTGGATTTGTAGACGCGAACAATACTGTTAAAAAGAAACTAGTTGAGTGTTTTGTAAATACACATTGCACGAAAATGGAAAATAAGTTATCAGATCTTTCCGAGCGTCATAATTGTAAGCAAGCATTGCGTCGTCATTACATGGTATGAACCACAGAGCACTAGTAGAGAAACGGATTTACTTGCTTATATTTATATTCGCTCCCATTGAAGCTGTGTAAACCGTGACTGCGTATACATTACCGTATACGCAGTGAGATTCCTTGGAGACCATTGTTTCCTTTTGATGAAGTAATTTACATTGTGACGTCATAATGGTAACGTTCATTTGTTTGGATTTACGCACGTTACGGAGGCTTTGTACCATTATAAAAGCAAATGTATTGGAGTTAGCTTTATTCTGAGTGTACCATCATAGAACGAAAATATGTAAATATAAGAATTGATCTTCAGTTTGACTGCGTATACGGTAGTATGAACGCAGTTGGCAGCGAACATATTCTATGGAGCGCGTTAGCGCTCCATAAATAATATGGTCGTTGCCGACTGCGTTCATACTACCGTATACGCAGTCAAAATGAAGGTCAATCCTTAATTACGGCACAGTCGACTTTAAAACTGCAATTAGAGTTAAGATATGGTATTTTCAATTTATACGTAATAACATTTACACTAAAACACAATCAACAGGCCTTAGATTATTGTGTTTATTTGACGAGTTATCCGTCTTACAGACCAAATATTTAAGATTCGTTGTATTACAAGCGATTTCATAACTGTTTAGATTAATGGTATAACTTTGTCAAAATGTTTGAAGGCTTTAACTGCATTAAAGACTTTGTGACATTATTTATGTTACATCTTATGTAAATTAATACAAATACTACCAACGCACACATTCGATTCTGACAACGTACTGTCTCTACATAATCACATCTTGTCACAATACCATGGAAAATAATTAAGATTTGTCTCTGGACTGCGATATTGACCAATTTTCAAGTAATATAATAGTTTGTGTTGGCTCATGGGCTAATATATATATTTGTTACCTTTGGTTACACATGAACTGACCCTAGGATTTTCGTCATTCTACGTTATGTTAATGAACCAACTAAGTAAAAATTGTATACAAACTCACCAAGTTAGATGGTGGTAAAATATGGATGCGTTATATAAGGGACGAAGTGGTACAATCGAAGTCGCCTTCTAACAGCCATCTGACTAGAAGTAATCTACTTCTTCCGGCTTTGTGTTAATCCCTCGATTAATCAAAACATATATTGACTATTTTACACTTGTCAGCAGAAAAAGATGATGGAATTGCCAGCGAGTAACCGAACCTGATTTATAATAAGTAAGGTAGGTCGTTTATGTTCATCAAGAATGACCAGGGCCACGGACAGAGTCCTCGGGAACACTAGCCTGCACATTTTAAAGATTAACTATTGAGATAAGTACTTTTATTATGGATTCGAGTTTTGTGATGTAATGTTTTGATAATGGAACGTAACGTAAGCATTTGGTCACACGATGAAAGACTGAAAAGTCAATAAAAGCTTTTGGAATTGAAACCATGTTTAAGTGCAGCGATAATTTGTCTGATTTAGGTGCATCATTTCATTTGAAATGTTCTCGAATACTTGTCATCGTATATCTGCGATTATGTTGTAGCATGTGATAATGTGTGCAGTTTTCTAGTCTGCGATGAGGTGGCCTGTTTAAGAAGGGTTTAGTATTGAAGATGTTATTGATAATGAGTGCAATATCAAGGTTGATATTATTATGGCAGTATGATAAAGTAGGATTGGTGGACAATCTGTTATATTCCGTCTTTGCGCATTGCAGAGTTATCTTCTCTTGGGAGCAGGTATTGATTGTTACGTCACTTGTTTGTGCAGGGACGTATACTCTATATACTGTCCCTGGTTTGTGAGAGTAACGTCATCAATCTTTGAGAAAACGACGTAATTTGCTTTCACAAACCAATGACGTAACAATCAATACCTGCTCCCAAGAGAAGATCACTCTGCAATACGCAAAGACGGAATAATCAAGAATATGAAACATTGGAGAAATTGATGGAATTGTTGTAAGATAAAGCAATTGCATTGATGTCAGGTGAAGGTGACAGAATGAATGACAGACTGTTGAGGACAAGGTGATATTGTGAGAGAATGTAGGAATGGTGGTGTTGACAGAGATGAGACTGGAGAGATTAAACTAAAGAAACACGGAAATAGAGATAACGAGCGCAAAGTTGAGAAACAATAACCATTGAACTGGAATTGCACTTGAGATAATTCATTATTCCCCAGACCGTGCTAGGCGGCCGGTCACATATTTAGGCGGCCGGTCCAATTATGAAGGAGAGGTTTTAAAATGTTGCCTGGAGCTGTAAGGCATTTACAAATATTTAGATTATCTCAATTTAAAAAAAAAAACTCCTGGTGCTATAATGGGGGGATAATTGTCATCGTGATTCTTGGTAGTGATTTTTTGTTGAATACTGGAATTATTGCAGGTGAATTGTGGGGGGTGATATTATCTATGATAAACATATTGTATTTATTTTAGAAAAGGGCAAATGGGACATTGTACTCAACGTTAACCTGGGTTTCATTCCAATAACAATCAAGATGTGAGGGTATTATCACGCTATCAACGAACACTATATTAACATTTGTGAGGATGTTTTTGGGTGTACAATTTCTAGGTAACAGAGATAGGTCATGCACCCGGATTAAATAAATTATTCACCGGAAGTCCCATAGACACAAAACACGCTCCGACACGTAAACGGCTATTATTGACTGCATGCCACTGCCCATATGTGTGCAAATCTGCTGGCGCGCCTTTTATATAGACATTCTGCTCCGATCGTCAAGACCAGCACGCACAAGTAGTGTCTGTTCCACTCCAGGTAGGGGTAAATCAATTGCACAATCGTTGATTATCTTGTTGATTAACATGGATGTTGCCTCTTCTACATATAAATGTATACTTTGTATATGACTGTATCACATATTATCTTACTCTTCGTATCTGCACTGTACACGTGACAAGCGATGTCATTATGTAAGCCCACTATTTCATGCATATCAGCAAGTACATTGTAATCACCAGCGCAACCCTTAACTACTGGGCGCATAGCTGTACACTAGCGTCTAGCTTCGCGCTAGAAGACATTTCCCTTTGCCCAATCGGTAGAGCGGGGGAAAGGCAGAAAAGGGGTTCCTGGTCCGATCCCAGTGAGAAGCATACTGTTCTCTTTTCTGTTTCACGCACTTGTAATTAGATTATTTACAAGTTAATACTTTGGTAGGTTTCGAACGCCGCAGTTATGGACTGCTTGTTTTGTCAGTGTATCCAATTCGCCACCAACATTCGTATGCAATGATGTCACATATATTGGGCACTAATTCATTGTAACTAAAATGGTATTTAAATGCACGGAATAACCCTAACTGTTTGCTAAAGATGTACTCCAGAGTTTAAAAACACTGTAAGATCAGCCTTTCCAACAGCGTTATCACAATTTAATCTGCGATTCAGCTCCGAGGGGAATTGTTTGATTAACTGCGAGCCAGTTGAAGTATATATGTTCAGATAATTTAGTCATACCTAAAATTGAGATTCGCAAAATACTTTGGAATCTGCAGCTGATTTCTCCCTTATATTCTACTACTAAGGTTAAGTAAATCAGGCTTATACCTAATATATATGTACCTATTTACTAGAAGATCTTATGGTTTATTTACGGGTTTCTTTGTATATATTGATTATGAAGGGGACCCCTTGGCACGCTTCTGGATTTTATGGCTGCCGTTCAGTCGTTTTATTGCCGATAAATTATGATACAAACAATGCTTAGGAAAGGAAAAGATGCCTTTCAAGCTGAAGTTTATTTACACAGCTTTAAATCTAATGATCCCTATTTGTGACTTTCTGATTTCCTGGCTTATTAATACAAATATATCGCCATATGTCTCATTTCAGAGTTAGGTTAAATAATGTCTGTAAAACTAAAGCTTTGTTTTTTGTTTTGTTTAGTGTTAAAAGCAGCCTGCAGGTGAGAAACCTTTTCTATTCATTGTGTTATCAAATCTGAAAACGGATCATAACAGTCTTAGACATCATGTACATGTACAATTGAAGTTAGATTAGCTTTCAGACACTTGACCTAAAGCTGTAACTGCCGACATGCCGATACTATGACGCAATGAGGAAGAAGTGTTTTAGTAAGAGTAAATCAATATTTGACGACACTCCACAGATAGCCAATGACCTCGAACCTTCCAACTTCCTTGTTACCAATGGCGCACGTGTTTTATTTATAGACGCACATTGATAAATTAGTCTGAATAGGACTGAAGCTGTTCAAACTGCCAATGTGGGCTTTACACTTAAACTCCAACAACTCAATCACTGGTTTCTAGCAGATGTTGAAGCGATCTTGATGTGTAAAATTAGGAAGTAATATCGATATTCCAGACGTTTTGGGGGTTTTGATCAAAACTTGGTAAAAATCCCAACATTATTAACGGTACATGTAGAAAGAGAGAAAAGCTTTTGAACTCCGAACATGGACCGACCCTTACACTCTCGCTATGACAATCACATTTCTGGAGCGTGACAAGTTGCGTAAAAAAATAAATAAATCAATAATGGAGTTATAAATGCTTTTAAGAAATATTTCAGTTTTAACTACGTATTTAAATAACATATAGAAAATAAGAATATCTAAAAGAAGTAGCAAAATTGTTAAGTTTTGTACAGAGAATTAAAAAAGAATGTTGCCAAAAAATACAGCAAATGGATTGGACACAAGTTATAAAACAAATATAAAGGCAAATACACAAGCAGACTCACAAACCCATATTCATGTATTGTTTTAAGGTTGTTCTCCTAGTTCATAAAGGTAAAAGCCTACTACTTTTTCTAATTAGAATATGTTCCTGGTTTTGATGAAAATATGTACATTTCAACATATTGCTAAGTAGAGTCCACGGGTAAATGTTGGTTACCACACAGGAGGTTAATCAAGGTTATTGCCAATGTCAATAGCCAGTGTGTTTATACTTTGAAATAGTGTGAGCCTCTTTTGAGTAAAGTTAGTACAGTTGGAAAGGGGCCGCGGTGTCCAAGTCTGCCATTCTGCTACCACTAGCCTCCACCACTGGGTCGCGGGTTCGAGACCTACGTGGGGCAGTCGCCAGGTACCGGTCATAGATCGGTGTTTTTTCTATGGGAACTCCAGCTTTCCTCCACCACCAAAACCTGTCAGGTCCTTAGATGACCATCGCTGGTAATAGAAAACAAACAAACAAACAAACAAACAAGGGTACAGTTAAAAAGAAGGGATACACATACTAACAGGGTTGACCACAGTTACACTCAGGACCTTCAACAAGGACAACCCGAAATAAATTATACATTAAATAGCTATATTTATGCCTCAGTGTGGTGTGAACACTATTAAGTTTTCTGTCTCCGAAATTGAAAGACACAAATGGGGAGTTTGTACTGGAAAGTCAAATCGGTTTCGTTATAAATATGGAGTATGGTTACCAATCGTATACTATTGAGAAATTCTGGAGTCATATGATTTTTTAAAATTTTATATAGAAGATTTGGTTTCCGTCGCTTCTTCTGTAAGAAAATCGTTCTAGTACACCATAAAAACATGTATTGGTTGCGAAAGATGGTAATAAAGCGTGTATACGGGCGGCTTCGCGCTGCGCTTTCTCTAGTAAGTTGGATTCATACACAATACAGCCGTCCCATACTTCACATGCGTATTAGAGACCGGGTACTATAAAACATTTCCATATTTTAAATATATTTCACGTATATTTTAGTTTACGAATCATTGACTTTTTTTCACAACTGATTTACTATACCTTTCCGTTTACTTTATAAACGTCTGGAATACTCTTATGGAGTGACTGATACCGCACTATGCTGGATACAGTCATACCTGAGTGAACGACGGTGTGTTGCCATTGTATCTGCCACCTCACATGACAAAGTACTAGATTTCGGGGTTCCTCAAGGGTCGGTGTTAGGACCACGAAAATATTGTATGTACTCCAAACCGATTGGAGAGATTTGTCGTAGCCATAGCCTTCGCTATCATTGCTATGCCGATGACACACAAATTTACATGTTCATAAAACCACAGGACCGTTGGAATACAGTCTCAGAAAGTCTGGAAGCTTGTCTGACAGATATCAGTATCTGGATGAACGCCAACATGCTTAAACTTAATCAGGAAAAGACGGAACTGATCGTCTTTTCCCCAAAGTGTCAGCAAACAATGGCTCTCCAGCTCAAGGTCGGGGCCAGAACTATTGAGACTGTTCCAGCTGTTAAAAACCTAGGGGTATAATTTGACAGTTCTCTGAACATGGAGAAACAAGTGAACGCTATTGCCAAATCCTGTTACTACCAGATCAGGAACATCGGCTGTATTCGGCAGTTTCTAACTGCATATGAATGCACGATTTTGGTGCATTCACTTGTTACCTCTCGGTTGGATTGTGGTAACGCCCTGCTCTGTGGTATATCTGACAAACTAACTAGTCGTCTGCAGAGGGTCCAGAATACTGCAGCACGGCTAGTTACTCGTACTCGAAAGAGAGAGCACATCACACCTGCGCTTTATTCGTTGCACTGGTTACTTGTACGATACAGGTCGCACTACAAAATTCTGGTATACACATACAAGGCACTGAATGGAACAGCTCTTCAGTACCTACAGGAGCTTGTTACCCTGTATCAGCCGTCAAGATCACTGCGGTCGGAGTGAGAATCTGTGTTGTGTGTCCCAAAATCTCGTACTGTGACCTACGGAAAAAGATGCTTTGGGAGGGTTTCGGCTACGTTGTGGAATAGCTTACCATCTGCTATTAGGAAGTCAAATACCCTGGCTAAGTTCAAGAGGGACCTCTTCACGTCTGCATTTTAGAATCTTTGCAAAGGCGTCATGTAAATACCACCCTTTTATTTGTTCAATTATGTGCACATTGCTTGTTAAATGTATGAAAGTGATTGCAAGCCTTTGTTGTTTGTTTTCACAATTATAACCGTTACTATTATCCATATGTTGTAACGCGCCTTAGAGTAACTTTACAAATTATATAGGGCGCTATATAAATGGTGTATATGATTATTATTATTATTTACCTTAAAGCTAAACCTCATTCACAAGGGTCTATGACATTCGCTTAAGTTGAGAAATTCATTATTAAATAGTTTTTTCCAAATTTTCTTCCAATTATCAACGTTTGAAAAATACAACATGTTTTGCTCGGATTGAAATCTACCAGCCACTTGTTGGTTCATTTACTTAGTGATCGTAGTTCAGAACAGTCCCTCTTTACATGATGAGCTAGTTGTTAGTGATGTGTCGTCTACACAGACGAAAAGTGGAGTAGAAAATGAACTTTTCTTTCTGTTGTTTTTAAGGGATGTACTTATTTAGCCAACTTTATTATCCTCCAGTTATACCCTATGCATTTTAGAGTCCTTTATGCCAAAATCGATTAAATGCTTTGAAAGATCTCAAAATACTAAGCACGCGTGTTTTGTTTCTGCAAAAGGTATATAGGTACTATGATCAATTTTCATAAGTTGATAAACAGTACAATGTTTTTGGTATAAAACCGGACTAAAATTTGCATAAGAAGAATATGTGTTGGATTCATCTTTAATAATTTCTGTCAATTAACAAATAGAAGATGATGTGTTATTTTCATCCGGATAACATTTGTTGGTTCTGCCTTTGTATTTTGTTCATTGAGCTGGGCCGGCGGTGTTCCGGGTGACGCTATGTAAAACAGAAGGTCCTATTATCTTCCGTAGTGTTACACACGTGGTTGAAGCTACCACACTTGTTAAAGTAAAATCACGTGTAGATAGGGTAACACAGGAGATTGTACTTAATCAGAATCTGTAAAGCTACGTTGTAAGTGTTACAGGAAGCACATTTGAGTATGGTGGCCAAGACCTGAATAATGTATCTATATACGTTGACTTTATCAAAATCAATAAGCTCCACACCATCACCGTCTGCTTTTTTCAATGACTGTGAATTATTGGCATTTATTGACATTTACTTTTTATATTCGTTTGTGCCTGGAACTCGTTTTCGGAGAAAACGATGCATTCATAATTCCACGAATCCATTCCAGGATGTTTAATTTCTTATCAGTTGGCTGCCATTGGTCAGCTGGCCGGGTATGCACTTTCTATCACATATACACACTTACACCAGTACTTGTCATAGACTCGTAAGTTAAAGCCGGATAGGAACACTCGTCAGCTTAACCAGTCACGTACGGTGCCGTATACAGGTAAGTTATCCGATGTTTCAGACCAAACACATATTCATAATCATATCCTCAAAAACAGGGAAGGCATGATTGCTTTTAGTCTAGAGACAGAATCATTCACACTCTCTGTACTTGTATGGCTATTCACAATGCTTATCACAACTAGGTATAGTCAGGTCTTTTTTATTTGTATGCCACTCACGATCGTTCATAACCGTATCTGTTTACCCTACGATACACTTCAGGGCATGTAGATTATGTCTGCGTGCAAATAGTGTGTTCTTTCGAACACAATTTTATAACACGGTTACCATATACTTATCGAAAGATGCGAAACATGTACTTAATGTAACGCGGTAAACATGTAATTAACGTCACACGATAAACATGTACTTTAGGTTACACGGTAATCATGTATTTTAGGTTACACGGTAAACAGGTACTTAACGTTACACGGCAAACATGTACTTAACGTAACACGATAAACATGTACTTAACGTCAAACGGTAAACATGTATTTTAGGTTACACGGTAAACATGTACTTAACGTAACACGGTACACATGTACTTAACGTCACACGGTAAACATGTGCTTTAGGTTACACGGTAACCGTGTATTTAACGTAACACGGTAAACATGTGCTTTAGGTTACACGGTAAACATGTACTTTACGTCACACGGTTAACATGTACTTAACGTCTCAGGGTAAACATGTACTTAACGTAACACGATAAACATGTACTTAACGTCACACGGTAAACATGTACTTTAGGTTACACGGTAAACATGTACTTTAGGTTACACGGTAAACATGTACTTTACATAATACGGTGGACATGTACTTAACGTGACACGGTAAACATGTACTTTACGTCACACGGCAAACATGTACTTTACATCACACGTTAAACATGAACTCTAGGTTGCACGGTTAACAGGTACTTTACGTCACACGGTAAACATGCGCTTTACGTAACACGGTAAACATGTACTTTAGGTTACACGGTAAACATGTACTTTAGGTTACACGTTAAGCATGTATTTTAGGTTACATGGTAAACATGTACTTAACGTAACACGGTAAACATGTACTTTACGTCACACGGTAAACATGTACTTTACGTCACACGGTTAACATGTACTTTAGGTTACCCGTAAACATGTACTTTAGGTTACACGTTAAACATGTATTTTAGGTTACATGGTAAACATGTACTTTACGTCACACGGTAAACATGTACTTTAAGTCACACGGTAAACATGAACTTTAGGTTACCCGTAAACATGTACTTTAGGTTACACGTTAAACGTGTATTTTAGGTTACATGGTAAACATGTACTTAACGTTATACGGTAAACTTGTACTTTAGGTTACACGTGAAACATGTACTTAACGTAACACGGTAAACATTTACTTTACTTAACACGGTAAACATGTACTTTGCGTAACACGGTAAAAATGTACTTTACATCACACAGTTAACTTGTACTTTACGCCAAACGGTAAAAAACTTAACATGTGCTTTGTGTAACACGGTAAACATGCACTTTTCATCACACGGTTAACATGTACTTAACGTAACACGGTAAACATGTTCTTAACGTAACACGGTAAACATGTACTTAACGTAACACGGTAAACATGTACTTTACTTAACACGGTAATCATTTGAGTATGGTGGCCAAGACCTGAAAAAATGTATCTATAAGCTACACACAATCACCGTTGGCTTTTTTCAATGACTGTGAATTATCGCCATTTATTGACATTAACTTTCTGTATTCGTTTGTGCCTGGAACTCGTTTTCGGAGAAAACGATGCATTCATAATTCCACGAATCCATTCCAGGATGTTTAATTTCTGATCAGTTGGCTGCCATTGGTCAGCTGGCCGGGTATGCACTTTCTATCACATATAAACACTTAAACCAGTACTTGTCATAGACTCGTAAGTTATAGCCGGATAAGGACACTCAACATCTAAACCAGTCACGTACGGTACCGTATACAGGTAAGGTATCCGATATTTCAGACCAAACACATATACATAATCACATCCTCAAAAACAGGGAAGACATTTAACATATTTTGCGTATCACATTATTGCTTTTAGTCTAGAGACAAAATCTTCCACACTCTCTGTTCTTGTACGGCTATTCACAATGCTCATCACAACTTCACGGTAAACATGTACTTTACGTTACATAGTAAAAATGTACTTTACATCACACAGTTAACATATACTTAACGTCACACGGTAAACATTTACTTTAGGTTACACGGTAAACATGTACTTTAGGTTACACGGTAAACAGGTACTTTACGTTACATAGTAAAAATGTACTTTACATCACACAGTTAACATATACTTAACGTCACACGGTAAACATTTACTTCAGGTTACACGGTTAACATGTACATAACGTCACACGGTAAACATTTACTTTACGTAACACGGTAAATATGTACTTAACGTCACACGGTAAACATGTACTTAACATAACAAGGTAAACATGTACTTAACGCGCAACGGTCAACATGTACTTAACATAACACGGTAAGCATGTACTTTAGGTTACACGGTAAACACGTACTTAACGTTACACGGTAAAAATGTACTTTACATCACACAGTTAACATATATTTAACGCCAAACGGTAAACATGTACTTTTCGCCAAACGGTAAAAAACTTAACATGTGCTTTGTGTAACATGGTAAACATGCACATTACATCACACGGTTAACATGTACTTTACGTAACACGGTAAACATGTACTTAAGGTTACACGGTAAATATGTTCTCAACGTAACACGTTAAACATGTACTTTACGTCACACGGTTAACGTGTACTTTTGGTGACACGGCAAACATGTACTTTATGATCACGGTAAACATGTACTTTAGGTTACACGGTACACATGTACTTTAGGTTGCAGGGGTAACATGTATTTCAGGTTACATGGTAAACATGTACCTTACGTAACACGGTAAACATGTACTTAACGTAACACGGTAAAAATGTACTTTACGTTAAACGGTAAACATGTACTTTAGGTTACACGGTAAACAAGTACTTTACGAACATGGTAAACATGTACTTTAGGTTACACGGTAAACATGTACTTTAAATTACACGTTAAACATGTACCTTACGTAACACGGTAAACATGAACTTAACGTAATCGGTAAACATGTACTTTACGTTACACGGTAAACATGTACTTAACATTACACGTTAAACATGTACATTACGTAACACGATAAACATGTGCTTTAGGTTACACGGTAAACATGTACTTAACGTAACATGGTAAACATGTACTTTACGTTACACGGTAAACATGTACTGAACGTAACACGGTAAACATGTACTTTAAATTACACGTTAAACATGTACTTTACGTAACACGGTAAACATGAACTTAACGTAATCGGTAAACATGTACTTAACGTAACACGGTAAACATGTACTTAACGTATCACGTTAAACATGTACTTAACGTAACACGGTAAACATGTACTTTACGTTAGACGGTAGACATGTACTTAACGTAACATGGTAAACATGTACTTTACGTTACACGGTAAACATGTACTTATCGTAACACGTTAAACATGTACTTAACGTATCACGTTAAACATGTACTTAACGTAACACGGTAAACATGTACTTAACGAAACACGTTAAACATGTACTTTACGTAACACGGTTAACATTTACTTTACGTAACACGTTTTACAGGTACTTGTTTAACATTGTAAACATGTACTTAACGAAACACGTTAAACATGTACTTTACGTAACACGTTTTACAGGTACTTGTTTAACATGCACATTATATCTGTCATTTGTGTTAAAGTTAAAGTTATATGTTACCTGACGATTGATACCTGTGACATGTGGTTTAAGGGTATACACTACCTTACAAACAGTACCTATAATGTGGTATGTTAGTCAATACTATTATTTAACCAGTCAACCATTCAATACAGCGATCCTTTTGCGTCTTTTCCGTCTTTGCGTATTGCAGAGTTATCTGCTCTTGAAAGCAGGTATTGATTGTTACGTCATTTGTTTGTGAAAGTAACGTAATCAATTTTTGAGAAAACGACGTAATTTTTCTCACACAAACCAATGACGTAACAATCAATACCTGCTCACAAGAGAAGATAACTCTGCAATACGCAAAGACGGAATACTTCAACGTGATATTCTAAACAGTTTATTTTTGCATTTTTATGTGTTATTGGCGACAACTCAGATGTTATTTATACCTTTTCACTGTGTAAAATGAATAAAATATTATAGAAATCTCCATATCTCAACCCTGATCAACCTTCAATCTGACTGTAATTGAAAGTTGTTGGTTTAACTTTGTTTAACATTGTTGGTTGATGGTGTGATGCTTTTTATCTGATTAACCTTCGACCAATATCAAAATCGGGCCCCTCCTGTCCTTCACGCTATTAGCTCTTGGGCCGGGAGGAGTTTATTTCAGACGAATATTGAGAAGGTTCTTTCTGACAATTAGTGGTTGATTCGACTGGGAAAAATAAAGAAGATATTTTGACGATTTTCTCGAAAAAAAACAAGTTTTGTTTGAGTTATATAGACAAAGACCAGCTGTAACCTGTGTAACTAGTTATCACAGGAGTGTCTAGTCCGATCAGACTCTTAATTGGTGTTTTTTTTATGACACAGGCTCCGCCCTATAAGAGAAAGTTATTTCGGAAAAATGATGAACGCTATTCGTGGATCCAGATTCTGATTTAGGCTTTTAAATAAAGCAAATGAGAGGAATGTGTTTTTTTTCTTTGGAAAAATCGACAGGCTTGCGGGCGATGGCAGTTTTAGCCCTTAAAACACACATTAAATCCGCAAATACAATGCTATCTATACAGGCTAAAAGTGCATACTGTCAAATACAATGCTAACTATACAGGCTAAAAGTGCATACTGACACATACAATGCTATCTATACAGGCTAAAAGAGCATACTGTCAAATACAATGCTATCTATACAGGCTAAAAGTCCATACTGTCAAATACAATGCTATCTATACAGGCTAAAAGTGCATACTGTCAAATGCAATGCTATCTATACAGACTTAAAGTGCATACTGTCAAATACAGTGCTATCTATACAGGCTAAAAGTGCATACTGTCTTTGGCTTTTGGACTAAATGTTCATTACATAAACATTTTCACATCTTTTTCAGATTGTAGGTGCCATGGCTTCAAATCAAATTTCATTTGCCTCAGAAAACAAAAAGGGGAATTGTCCCGGCTTATGTTTCGGGGAAGATTCCAAGTCCAAACAAGGATTGATTGTCCTTCAAGAATGGTGGGGCATAAACGACCAGATCAAGGAAGAGGCTGCAACGATCGAAAAAAAAGGAAAATTTGTGGTACTTGTTCCCGATCTTTACCGGGGAAATGTTACCACGGACAACGAGGAGGCAGGCCACCTTATGGGCAACCTAGACTGGGACGGAGCTGTGAAGGACATTCAGGGAGCGGCAAGGAAGCTGAAAGAGATGGGCTGTACTAAGGTGGGTACAGCATTGATTCTCCTTAGTCTATTGGGCCAGGACCATGCAGTTGTTACAGTGGTTTAACTCATTCACCCCTGAAATTTTATAATGAACTATTCCAACCTTCAAATGTGTCTTCAGGGGTGGATGAGTTAAGGAGAGAGGTGGCGCAGTGGATAGCGTGTTTGCCTTTCGCGTATGCAACTGATGGTTGATTCCCCGATCGAATATAAAAACATGTTGGTAACCTGCCATGGATTTTCTCTCATTGAAAGTTTAAGAACTCCCTGCGTGCTTCAGGGCCAATGAAATTGAATGTAATTTAATAGAAAATGGTATAACGTTTCTCTGGTGGTCGTAAATAAATGATATTTACAGTGTGTTTAGACAACACAGAGAATAATACACGTGGGCTCTCTCTGTCTGTCTGTCTGTCTGTCTGTCTTGTCTGTCTGTCTGTCTGTCTGTCTGTCTCTTGTTAATAATCATAACCTTGTACTCCAAAATATATTATCATAACACAAAAAAGAATGCCAGAATACATATTTTAAAAGAATATCTATTAATGCTTGTTCATTGATCATTTTGCAATGCATCGAAGATATCAGGACTTTCATGTCAAATTAAGCTGTTGAAGAATATTTTGAAAAATATCCGGCTTTGAAGATCTATGTAACATAGCCTGTCGTATTTAGCCGGTTTGTTTTACATACTCCTTATTGGAATGTTAAACAACTCCATATAAAACACTTGTATATCAATCATCTTTTCGACGTTTACAGATTGGAGTGACAGGATTTTGTATGGGCGGGGCATTGTCATTAGCTGCAGCCGTTCGTGTACCGGAAATCGATGCAGCGGCGCCATTTTATGGTATCCCTGATGCCAAACTTGCGGACGTATCAAAAATTCGCATCCCGCTCCAGTGTCATTTTGGCAAAAATGACAATGTAGAAGGGTTCTCCTGCCCTAAGTCGCAAGCCACGCTGAGGAAGAAGTTGGATACGGCTGGCGTTAAATACGAGTTCCATTCCTACGACGCTGGACACGCATTCACCAACCAGAAAGGGCCAAATTATGTCGAAGAGTGCTGTACTGTCGCTTTAGACAGGATGGTAAAATTCATGAACAAAAATCTGTCATAAAAAACTGATCGGACGATAAAAGGTGTGGGGTCACCTGCCCGAACACGTGGGTTTTCTCCGGGTACTCATGTTTCCTCCAACATATAGACCCTCCGCGCGATAACATCCGGGCCAACAAGAGTGATTAATATGAGTTGAAATAACGTGTTTCATAATTGTTGTAAAATAAATAAAGTTTACATATCAATATATAAAAATGACATCGTTTTCAGTTATCAAAATCAGTTTTGCTTGGGAATATATATATATACACAGAAACAGTTGGACCATTACGTTGTATTAAACAAAGGTATACATAAACAGTTAGACCATTACGTTGTGTTATACCCAGGTACACAGAAACAGCTAGACCATTACGTTGTGTTATACCCAGGTATACAGAACCAGTTAGACCATTACGTTGTGTTATACCCAGGTACACAGAAACAGCTAGACCATTACGTTGTGTTATACCCAGGTATACAGAACCAGTTAGACCATTACGTTGTGTTATACCCAGGTATACAGAACCAGTTAGACCATTACGTTGTGTTATACCCAGGTACACAGAAACAGTCAGACCATTACGTTGTGTTATACCCAGGTATACAGAACCAGTTAGACCATTACGTTGTGTTATACCCAGGTACACAGAAACAGTTAGACCATTACGTTGTGGTATACCCAGGTATACAGAAACAGTTAGACCATTACTGTGTATTATACCCAGGTATACAGAAACAGTTGGACCATTACGTTGTATTATACCCAGGTATACAGAATCAGTTGTACCGTTACGTTGTATTATACCCAGGTATACAGAAACAGTTAGACCATTACTGTGTATTATACCCAGGTATACAGAATCAGTTGTACCGTTACGTTGTATTATACCCAGGTATACAGAAACAGTTGGACAATTACGTTGTATTATACCCAGGTATACAGAATCAGTTGTACCGTTACGTTGTATTATACCCAGGTATACAGAAACAGTTAGACCATTACGTTGTATTATACCCAGGCAAACAGAAACAGTTAGACCATTACGTTGTGTTATACCCAGGTACACAGAAACAGTTAGACCATTACGTTGTGTTATACCCAGGTACACAGAAACAGTTAGACCATTACGTTGTATTATACCCAGTTATACAGAAACAGTTAGACCATCACGTTGTATTATACCTAGGTACACAGAAACAATTAGACCATTACTTTGTATTATACCCAGGTATACAGAAACAGTTGGACCATTACGTTGTGTTATACCTAGGTATACAGAAACAGTTAGACCATTACGTTGTATTATACCCAGTTATACAGAAACAGTTAGACCATCACGTTGTATTATACCTAGGTACACAGAAACAGTTAGACCATTACTTTGTATTATACCCAGGTATACAGAAACAGTTGGACCATTACTGTGTATTATACCCAGGTATACAGAATCAGTTGTACCATTACGTTGTATTATACCCAGCTATGCAGAAACAGTTAGACCATTACGTTGTATTATACCCAGGTAAACAGAAACAGTTAGACCATTACTGTGTATTATACCCAGGTATACAGAAACAGTTAGACCATTACTGTGTATTATACCAAGGTAAACAGAAACAGTTAGACCATTACGTTGTATTATACCAAGGTATACAGAAACAGTTGGACCATTACGTTGTATTATACCTAGGTATACAGAAACAGTTAGACCATTACGTTGTATTATACCTAGGTATACAGAAACAGTTAGACCATTACGTTGTATTATACCCAGGTATACAGAAACAGTTAGACCATTACGTTGTATTATACCCAGGTATACAGAAACAGTTAGACCATTACGTTGTATTATACCCAGGTATACAGAAACAGTTAGACCATTACGTTGTATTATACCCAGGTATACAGAAACAGTTAGACCATTACGTTGTATTATACCCAGGTATACAGAAACAGTTAGACCATTACGTTGTATTATACCCAGGTATACAGAAACAGTTAGACCATTACGTTGTATTATACCCAGGTATACAGAAACAGTTAGACCATTACGTTGTATTATACCCAGGTATACAGAAACAGTTAGACCATTACGTTGTATTATACCCAGGTATACAGAAACAGTTAGACCATTACGTTGTATTATACCCAGGTATACAGAAACAGTTAGACCATTACGTTGTATTATACCCAGGTATACAGAAACAGTTAGACCATTACGTTGTATTATACCCAGGTATACAGAAACAGTTAGACCATTACGTTGTATTATACCCAGGTATACAGAAACAGTTAGACCATTACGTTGTATTATACCCAGGTATACAGAAACAGTTAGACCATTACGTTGTATTATACCCAGGTATACAGAAACAGTTAGACCATTACGTTGTATTATACCCAGGTATACAGAAACAGTTAGACCATTACGTTGTATTATACCCAGGTATACAGAAACAGTTAGACCATTACGTTGTATTATACCCAGGTATACAGAAACAGTTAGACCATTACGTTGTATTATACCCAGGTATACAGAAACAGTTAGACCATTACGTTGTATTATACCCAGGTATACAGAAACAGTTAGACCATTACGTTGTATTATACCCAGGTATACAGAAACAGTTAGACCATTACGTTGTATTATACCCAGGTATACAGAAACAGTTAGACCATTACGTTGTATTATACCCAGGTATACAGAAACAGTTAGACCATTACGTTGTATTATACCCAGGTATACAGAAACAGTTAGACCATTACGTTGTATTATACCCAGGTATACAGAAACAGTTAGACCATTACGTTGTATTATACCCAGGTATACAGAAACAGTTAGACCATTACGTTGTATTATACCCAGGTATACAGAAACAGTTAGACCATTACGTTGTATTATACCCAGGTATACAGAAACAGTTAGACCATTACGTTGTATTATACCCAGGTATACAGAAACAGTTAGACCATTACGTTGTATTATACCCAGGTATACAGAAACAGTTAGACCATTACGTTGTATTATACCCAGGTATACAGAAACAGTTAGACCATTACGTTGTATTATACCCAGGTATACAGAAACAGTTAGACCATTACGTTGTATTATACCCAGGTATACAGAAACAGTTAGACCATTACGTTGTATTATACCCAGGTATACAGAAACAGTTAGACCATTACGTTGTATTATACCCAGGTATACAGAAACAGTTAGACCATTACGTTGTATTATACCCAGGTATACAGAAACAGTTAGACCATTACGTTGTATTATACCCAGGTATACAGAAACAGTTAGACCATTACGTTGTATTATACCCAGGTATACAGAAACAGTTAGACCATTACGTTGTATTATACCCAGGTATACAGAAACAGTTAGACCATTACGTTGTATTATACCCAGGTATACAGAAACAGTTAGACCATTACGTTGTATTATACCCAGGTATACAGAAACAGTTAGACCATTACGTTGTATTATACCCAGGTATACAGAAACAGTTAGACCATTACGTTGTATTATACCCAGGTATACAGAAACAGTTAGACCATTACGTTGTATTATACCCAGGTATACAGAAACAGTTAGACCATTACGTTGTATTATACCCAGGTATACAGAAACAGTTAGACCATTACGTTGTATTATACCCAGGTATACAGAAACAGTTAGACCATTACGTTGTATTATACCCAGGTATACAGAAACAGTTAGACCATTACGTTGTATTATACCCAGGTATACAGAAACAGTTAGACCATTACGTTGTATTATACCCAGGTATACAGAAACAGTTAGACCATTACGTTGTATTATACCCAGGTATACAGAAACAGTTAGACCATTACGTTGTATTATACCCAGGTATACAGAAACAGTTAGACCATTACGTTGTATTATACCCAGGTATACAGAAACAGTTAGACCATTACGTTGTATTATACCCAGGTATACAGAAACAGTTAGACCATTACGTTGTATTATACCCAGGTATACAGAAACAGTTAGACCATTACGTTGTATTATACCCAGGTATACAGAAACAGTTAGACCATTACGTTGTATTATACCCAGGTATACAGAAACAGTTAGACCATTACGTTGTATTATACCCAGGTATACAGAAACAGTTAGACCATTACGTTGTATTATACCCAGGTATACAGAAACAGTTAGACCATTACGTTGTATTATACCCAGGTATACAGAAACAGTTAGACCATTACGTTGTATTATACCCAGGTATACAGAAACAGTTAGACCATTACGTTGTATTATACCCAGGTATACAGAAACAGTTAGACCATTACGTTGTATTATACCCAGGTATACAGAAACAGTTAGACCATTACGTTGTATTATACCCAGGTATACAGAAACAGTTAGACCATTACGTTGTATTATACCCAGGTATACAGAAACAGTTAGACCATTACGTTGTATTATACCCAGGTATACAGAAACAGTTAGACCATTACGTTGTATTATACCCAGGTATACAGAAACAGTTAGACCATTACGTTGTATTATACCCAGGTATACAGAAACAGTTAGACCATTACGTTGTATTATACCCAGGTATACAGAAACAGTTAGACCATTACGTTGTATTATACCCAGGTATACAGAAACAGTTAGACCATTACGTTGTATTATACCCAGGTATACAGAAACAGTTAGACCATTACGTTGTATTATACCCAGGTATACAGAAACAGTTAGACCATTACGTTGTATTATACCCAGGTATACAGAAACAGTTAGACCATTACGTTGTATTATACCCAGGTATACAGAAACAGTTAGACCATTACGTTGTATTATACCCAGGTATACAGAAACAGTTAGACCATTACGTTGTATTATACCCAGGTATACAGAAACAGTTAGACCATTACGTTGTATTATACCCAGGTATACAGAAACAGTTAGACCATTACGTTGTATTATACCCAGGTATACAGAAACAGTTAGACCATTACGTTGTATTATACCCAGGTATACAGAAACAGTTAGACCATTACGTTGTATTATACCCAGGTATACAGAAACAGTTAGACCATTACGTTGTATTATACCCAGGTATACAGAAACAGTTAGACCATTACGTTGTATTATACCCAGGTATACAGAAACAGTTAGACCATTACGTTGTATTATACCCAGGTATACAGAAACAGTTAGACCATTACGTTGTATTATACCCAGGTATACAGAAACAGTTAGACCATTACGTTGTATTATACCCAGGTATACAGAAACAGTTAGACCATTACGTTGTATTATACCCAGGTATACAGAAACAGTTAGACCATTACGTTGTATTATACCCAGGTATACAGAAACAGTTAGACCATTACGTTGTATTATACCCAGGTATACAGAAACAGTTAGACCATTACGTTGTATTATACCCAGGTATACAGAAACAGTTAGACCATTACGTTGTATTATACCCAGGTATACAGAAACAGTTAGACCATTACGTTGTATTATACCCAGGTATACAGAAACAGTTGTACCATTACGTTGTATTATACCCAGGTATACAGAAACAGTTAGACCATTACGTTGTATTATACCCAGATATACAGAAACAGTTGGACTATTACGTTGTATTATACCTAGGTATACAGAAACAGTTGTACCATTACGTTGTATTATACCCAGATATACAGAAACAGTTGTACCATTACGTCGTATTATACCCAGGTATACAGAAACAGGTAGACCATTACGTTGTATTATACCCAGGTAAACAGAATCAGGTGGACCATTACGTTGTATTATTCCCAGGTATACAGAAACAGTTAGACCATTCCGTTGTATTATACCCAGGTATACAGAAACAGTTAGACCATTACGTTGTATCATACCCAGGTATACAGAATCAGGTGGACTATTACGTTGTATTATACCCAGGTACACAGAAACAGTTGTACCATTACGTTGTATTATACCCAGGTAAACAGAAACAGTTGTACCATTGCGTTGGATTATACCCAGGTATACAGAAACAGTTAGAGCATTACGTTGTATTATACCCAGATATACAGAAACAGTTGGACTATTCCGTTGTATTATACCTAGGTATACAGAAACAGTTGAACCATTACGTTGTATTATACCCAGGTAAACAGAAACAGTTGTACCATTGCGTTGTATTATACCCAGGTATACAGAAGCAGGTGGACCATTACGTTGTATTATACCCAGGTTTACAGAAACAGTTGTACCATTACGTTGTATTATACCCAGGTTTACAGAAACAGTTAGATCATTACGTTGTATTATACCCAGGTATACAGATACAGTTAGACCATTACGTTGTATTATACCCAGATATACAGAAACAGTTGTACCATTACGTCGTATTATACCCAGGTATACAGAAACAGGTAGACCATTACGTTGTATTATACCCAGGTTTACAGAAACAGTTAGACCATTACGTTGAATTATACCCAGGTATACAGAAACAGTTAGCCCATTACGTTGTATTATACCCAGGTATACAGAATCAGGTGGACCATTATTTTGTTTTATACCCAGGTATATATGATCAGTTGGACCATTACGTTGTATTATACCCAGGTATACAGAAACAGTTGGACTATTACGTTGTATTATACCCAGCTATACAGAATCAGATTGAGCATTACGTTCTAATATACCAAGGTATGCAGAAACAGTACTTTCGGCAAATTAAGTTAACCCGCATTAGGAACAGCATTTTAAGTCCAGTCGACCATGTCAGACCAGATGTGCAATTACTATCATTTAGTTTGGTATAGTTTGTATGAACATTACATGACCAGGATATGGCGCTGAGTAATTTTGGAAACATTGTGAAATAAAAAAGTTCATTACATTTTAGTTTAATGCTTTCGTGTTTAGATGAAATAAAAACGGCTTCTCTTTGTAAGTAGATGTAGTTGACACTGTATATGTTTATTGAGATTTGGTTGTCGGTGTCTATTTCTCGGTGACATCGTGAGAGTTCCTACACAGTAATAGAAGCTTGTAAACACAGTAGAGTTTTAGTTTTAAATATTGTTTTAGATTGAGAAAGTGTTGCATATCAAACAAAAAAATAAAAATGAAATAAATTGTGTCTGCACTTTTTCGACTTGCAAGTTCCTTGTAATCAGTTTATTGTAGCACATAGTTATATATACACATAGTTATATTATAAAAAGAAAAGTTCTCAACAACGAGTCTTTAGTACTTTCATTTCTTCTAGGAGATTATTCAGACAATCTCCCGACAGATTTCTGAGCCATTTGTTCGGTCTTTCCCCTCGTTCAGTTCCTATTAATAGACTGGATATGGATTGTTACTGATATTCCCTAGGCGTATTTTTTTCCCTTTGAGGGCTTATCTCTCCCGTCGACTTACGGGTTACGTTTGTATGTTTTGTATTGTTTAACGGTCCGTCGACAAATAGATGTTTGCAAAAGAATACATTAAACTAAAAGTTTATAGGTTAAAAGGTATAACAGATGCAAAAAATAAAAAGCAAATGATTAAATAAGTAAACTGCAAGTCGAGGTCTGACCCGCGCGTTACCACGATTAACAGCCGAGCTACCTACCTATTAGATAACTATTATAAAAATATGGTTTTATGTCAATATATTACAATAATGATGTCGAAATAATCTGAGAAAATATCGACAACTCGTAAGTTGTATGTCGACGGCGGAAATATGCCTCCATACTTTTCTGTTATCAATCAACTTCCGCTTCCTCCTACAAGATGTTGTTTCTGTCTCACATCAGTTACTGTATAGTAGTATTTAGGGAGGAAGGTTTGGGTTCATAAATAGCACACGTTTCCACAACCATATAAATGATAATAACTATATATTCTCTCTGCCTTCCAGTCTCAACTAAAGAATGACGTCGTCTGCAATGCCATCCTTTCCATCAACCGAAATATAATGCGATTCAGCATTTTAACTACAAGCCCAATATATCCTTCTTTCTTTCACAAAAGATCCTCATCCGACTCCTCCTGTCCACTAAGGCACTCTCTCTCCTTCAACTTGTTAATGGAAATCCACGCATGCCTCGCTATCAATCCACTGAAACAAAGTTTCCTTAATTCTATGGTAAACTTCACGCATTTTTTTTATTACAATGAATGGACTTGATTGTCAAATGGACCTTTTAGTTTGTTATTTACCAGAGTTGCAATGTGAATCAATGTTGAGCACTTTAACGGCCTCTCTGTGAAAGCCCTACAGAGTGCCGCAAAAGCATGTTCGTACTCCCCGAGCTGTCTGTGACAGAACGCCAGTAGGTTCAAGGCCACTGCCTTCTCTGATATATTGATCAGACCACAGCACCACACCATGTCGTCACGGGCCATCAGCTTCGCGATGTTTTGGTCCATCTTCATGCTGCACCAGAACTTCAAGAAACACACGTATACGAGTGGATCTACAAGGACGGTGGGTTTCCTCCCGGGCAATGTGTCAACGTCCGGTTTACCAATCGGAATCGGATTGAGTTCGGTCTGTAGTGGAGTTGGAAGGGTGTCATCTTCCATTTGCAGAAATATCAAATCAGAGATGCACGACATTTTATCATCTGTGACAGCGAGGAATACATTTGTCGTGGCGTATGTCAAGAAGAATTCATCACTGGATAATATAGTGTCAATGTTTATCAACCTTCTATACACTCCATGCTTTTGAGCTGCGACAAATTTCACGAGGATGTCATGACACCTCGAGTAGTCCCCAACGATCACATGTAAGTGACAAGTATTGGCGACACAATTCACGTCATCTGCATCTGTAGTATTGTCGTATGTGTATTCCACCTGGTTAGGTGATACATTACCCAACTCCAAGGACCAGATTAATCGCTGTGTGATGCCATGTATATACTTTTGAATTATCTCCACTTCTTGCCTGCAGGTATACGTGCGGTTGCTAAACAAAACAATGGTCTCTTGTGCAACTGATTTGCAATACTGCAATACCTCTTGTTTGGAGTCCAGGTCTGATAGCTTTATTTGAAACACCATGTTCACTGTAAACGGAAGAAAATGAAATAAATTAGAAGTCATTAGCTTTATCATGCCGCTTTCGAGTTCTGACATCTCCTGGTCGGAGTATTCAGAGGACAACAGTGGGTTTGAGCGACAATGCCGTGACTCTTCTAAAAACGGTGGCGTTCGGCACAGAATTATCATTGGATTTCGCCTGGCCTCCAAACAAATTTGTAAGACACTGCACTTATCCGCCTGAGAATATCTACGGATGAGCAAATTACAGGTTCTGATGAAGTAATGTGGACAGTAATCGTTCTGTATAAACGTGATTAGTTTGTTCAGACACAGTTTAACAGCTGTTAGAAGTTTGTGGGATTGCCAAAGTTCTGGAGATGTTTCCTCAATAGTCCAGAAAAGAGTTGTCTTGATGATGTATGACGTTATCACATTGGGCATTTTGACTTCGAAAAAGAATTTTTTCAGTTGTCGAAGCAAGAGGAAACAATTGATGTGTTTTGCATTCATACTGTGAACCAATGCTTGTTCGATGTGTGCAAACGAAATTCTCCAGTCAAGATGGTTTTTGGTGCATTCTTTACATCCAACAGGAACGACGTAACAACCACGAGGAACCTGCATGTCTATAAATTCCCGTGAGGGCCATCCGTTGGACCTATCCCGTAATATCCATTCGACGGCCACCGACGGCCATTCGGGACACCACATTCCTGTGACTAAATCTAAGTCACCTGGAATCCCTATTCTTGGTACCTCGAAAGAGCTTTTGCAGGTAGCACAAGGCCCCGAGTCGACGACATCAGTGATATCTTTCACCTTGCTGTTAGGAAAAGGTATGGCAACATTATTCTGTAGCACGTTAGCAAAATGCTGATTTATGACATTGCTTAAATAGTTACAATCTGATGTTGTGTCGTACTCAAACAATGACTTTATATCAAAAAGATCTGGGTTGAAGAGTCGGACGTTTCCCTGTTTTTTCAACCTGAGCCTGACATATCCAGAATTGATATTACACGACTGCATCTGAAACAGCCAAGTTGAAACGGGAACTTCAACAAAACGATGCTCGTACACGAAAGAATTTTCGCTCACAAGCATAATGTCGGTATCACTTTCGTTTCCAGTGAAGATGCTAACGTGACCCAAGCCTTCACCCAAACTGCCAAGGATCTTCAACTCCTTCACCCAGCCATGTGACTTATTGACTATTAATGCCACATCTAAAGTCAGTGATACATAGTTAGGTATTCGGTCTCGCATCATTCTTACTACAGTTGAAACAGCTATACCCTCCAGCATGGCATGCAACATCAAACTGTCCTGTTCCTCTCTGGTCGCCATGGAGAAGAATCTGAAAACAATCTTGATATTGTAAGAAATGTATCAAAGTAGCGAACTAGATAATATAACATAATATTGTTTTATCAATATGTTCATGTGTACATTTAATTTGTTCGGTTGTTGGATTTTTTTGCAACATGGCATTTGTTGGTTATCTCATGACGCGTGCAATGTGAGAGAACTAGCATATTTAAAACAAAAACAATTGTGTGCTATATAATATCTCAATATCCAAGATAATATTATTTTATAAAACCAATGAACATCAAAAATATACTAATTCTAGACGAAGTCTTTAAATTGTTATATACAAAAAAAAATCAACAAGTTGATACTATTTCTATAAACCACCTCTATCAAAGGTCAACTTGAGTCAGAAATGTGCATTTTATATATATATTACCAAACATTCTCCAGTTCCTCCAAGGTAGGTGTTCTTAATTTTTCAAATATAACTTCCCCGATTGATCAAAGATTAAATGTTCCATTTTTACACTTACTCATTAGAAAAAAATGACGATAGGCTTGGAAAATACCAAAAAAAATCGTGGAATTAGGTTACCTTCCTAAGTCCATGGACAAGTATGCAAGTAAATAATGCAGCGTGCTTGCTGCTTTACATTTTCTGCAAAGTACACTTGTTTTCCAATGTAGTTGAAATAATATTTAGATGTTATATCAGTGATCGACCACTGTATATATCAGTGATCGACTAAGTCTATACCAGTGAACGGCTAAGTCTATACCAGTGATCGGTCACTGTCTATACCAGTGATCGGTCACTGTCTATACCACCGATCGGCCACTGTCTATACCAGTGATCGGTCACTCTATACCAGTGATCGGTCACTGTCTATACCGGTGATCGGCCACTGTTTATACCAGTGATCGGTCACTGTTTATACCAGTGATCGGTCACTGTCTATACCAGCGATCGGTCACTGTCTATACCAGTGATCGGTCCCTGTCTATACCAGTGATCGGCCACTGTCTATACCAGTGAACGGCCACTGTTTATACCAGTGATCGATTACTTTCTATACAAGTGATCGGCCACTTATATATCAGTGATCGACTAAGTCTATACCAGTGAACGTCTAAGTCTATACCAGTGATCGGTCACTTTCTATACCAGTGATCGGTCACTGTCTATTCCAGTGATCGGTCACTGGCTATACCACCGATCGGTCACTGTCTATACCAGTGATCGGTCCCTGTCTATACCAGTGATCGGCCACTGTCTATAGCAGTGATCGGCCACTGTCTATACCAGTGATCGGACACTGTTTATACCAGTGATCGGCCACTGTCTATACCAGTGAACGGCCACTGTTTATACCAGTGATCGATTACTTTCTATACAAGTGATCGGCCACTTATATATCAGTGATCGACTAAGTCTATACCAGTGAACGTCTAAGTCTATACCAGTGATCGGTCACTTTCTATACCAGTGATCGGTCACTGTCTATTCCAGTGATCGGTCACTGTCTATTCCAGTGATCGGGCACTGTCTATACCACCGATCGGTCACTGTCTATCCCAGTGATCGGTCACTGTCTATTCCAGTGATCGGTCACTGTCTATTCCAGTGATCGGGCACTGTCTATACCACCGATCGGTCACTGTCTATCCCAGTGATCGGTCACTGTCTATTCCAGTGATCGGTCACTGTCTATTCCAGTGATCGGGCACTGTCTATACCACCGATCGGTCACTGTCTATCCCAGTGATCGGTCACTGTCTATTCCAGTGATCGGGCACTGTCTATACCACCGATCGGTCACTGTCTATCCCAGTGATCGGTCACTGTCTATTCCAGTGATCGGTCACTGTCTATTCCAGTGATCGGTCACTGTCTATACCACCGATCGGTCACTGCCTATACCAGTGATCGGTCACTCTCTATACCAGTGAACATACCAGTGATCGGTCACTCTCTATACCAGTGAACATACCAGTGATCGGTCACTCTCTATACCAGTGATCGGCAAAGTCTATACCAGTGATCGGTCACTGTCTATGCCAGTGATCGGTCACTGTCTATACCAGTGATCGGTCACTGTCTATTCCAGTGATCGGTCACTGTCTATACCACCGATCGGTCACTGTCTATACCAGTGATCGGTCACTGTCTATACCAGTAATCGGTCACTGTCTATACCAGTGATCGGTCACTGTCTATACCAGTGATCGGTCACTCTCTATACCAGTGATCGGTCACTGTCTATACCAGTGATCGGTCACT
>NW_018479969.1:128136-134913 GCF_002113885.1 Mizuhopecten yessoensis | reverse complement strand
CGGCCACTGTCTATACAAGTGATCGGCCACTGTCTTTACCAGTAATCGGTCACTGTCTATACCATTGATCGGCCACTGTCTATACAAGTGATCGGCCACTGTCTTTACCAGTAATCGGTCACTGTCTATACCAGTGATCGGCCACTGTCTATATCAGTGATCGGCTAAGTCTATACCAGTGATCGGTCACTCTCTATACCAGTGAACGGCTAAGTCTATACCAGTGAGTATACACAGCTATACACCTACTTAGTCAGTCTCGTCTTTTTGACAGTACTGATAAAACCTATTGTTTGACACTTTTATATAAATTGACAATATCACGAAGGAGTATGAATGATATAATTTATCATTTATATCATAAACACCGTATAACCTACTCCTGTCATACGTACCTTCTAATACGGATTGGAATTTTGGTCCAACTACAGAAACATCAGAGTGTGTGATACACGCAATATTAACCTTTGTCACGACCCTTTATTACTGTACGACAACGATGTGCTGTATACGTTTATAGTGCACTTGTTCTATGACGTCACATCTCTAAACAAATCATCAGCCAATCATGTGTTGTATAACATTAAGTGTTTTCCATAGTACTTATGTTAACAAGGAACTTCCTTTATCGAAAATAACTATTTGCTGAGAACTTGATATATATTTCCTTATTTTACACTTATCACCTATCTCAATACGTATGGTAAATACATATGGATTTATGACTAGCATTATATGTCAGTATTTAGTTGCGGATACTTTGTTGAAACAGACATTATCTAAAGCTCGCAAAATAAATATTTAATTACTGCTTAGGCTCAAAACAAACTTCGTATATATTATTCATTAGAGGATTGAAATTATTTGTTTCAACATTTATGAGGTCATACCAACATGGGTTTGAGGACATATATATGAATGGCGTTAATAATTCATGGTAAATAATATCATATAGTTTAAAGAACGTGTTTTATTGTTAACAGGAATTCAATAAAATAAAAATCAGAATAAGATCGTTTAGTGTAGTTACTTGTAGAAGCATATGCAGTGTACCATGACGGGTGCTACATAGGATCGGTCGTCTTTGGGGCCAAGTCTTGATATGCTCGTTCCATTTCCTTTCTAGACAAATTTTGTTGAGGGAGGGGAGGAATGTAGTAGAATTACAAGATGTCGATCAGCCGAAAACAACTAGTAATTACAGCGTCTGCATGGTATTCGAAAGTTCCGAATTCGTTTCTGACCGTTCCTGGCATGTATATTTCCATACTGATTAGTGTGTGGGATGTCATGTATATTTCCATACTGATTAGTGTGTGGAATGTCATGTATATTTCGAAACTAATTAGTGTTACGGATGTCATGTATATTTCCATACTGATTAGAGTGTGGAATTTCATGTATATTTCCATACTGATTAGTTTGTGGGATGTCATGCATATTTCTATACTGATTAGTGTGTGTGATGTCATGTATATTTCCATACTGATTAGTGTGTGTGATGTCATGTATATTTCCATACTGATTAGTGGGTGGGATGTCATGTATATTTCTAAACTGATTAGTGTGTGGGCTGTCATGTATATTTCCATAGTGATTAGTGTGTGGGATGTCATGTATATTTCCATACTAATTAGTGTGTGGGATGTCATGTATATTTCTAAACTGCTTAGTGTGTGGGATGTCATGTATATTTCTAAACTGCTTAGTGTGTGGGATGTCATGTATATTTCTAAACTGATTAGTGTGTGGGCTGTCATGTATATTTCTATACTGATTCGTGTGTGTTATTTCATGTATATTTCCATACTGATTAGTTTGTGGGATGTCATGTATATTTCCATACTGATTAGTTTGTGGGATGTCATGCATATTTCTATACTGATTAGTGTGTGTGATGTCATGTATATTTCCATACTGATTAGTGGGTGGGATGTCATGTATATTTCTAAACTGATTAGTGTGTGTGATGTCATGTATATTTCTATACTGATTAGTGTTTGGGATGTCATGTATATTTCCATACTGATTAGTGTGTAGTGTGTGGGATTTCATGTATATTTCTATACTGATTCGTGTGTGTGATTTCATGTATATTTCCATACTGATTAGTGTGTGTGATGTCATGTATATTTCCATACTGATTAGTGTTTTGGATGTCATGTATATTTCCATACTGATTAGTGTTTTGGATGTCATGTATATTTCCATACTGATTAGTGTGTGGAATGTGATGTATATTTCGAAACTAATTAGTGTTACGGATGTCATGTATATTTCCATACTGATTAGTGGGTGGGATGTCATGTATATTTCTAAACTGATTAGTGTGTGTGATGTCATGTATATTTCCATACTGATTAGTGTGTGTGATGTCATGTATATTTCCATACTGATTAGTGTGCGGGATGTCATGTATATTTCCATACTGATTAGTGTGTAGTGTGTGGGATTTCATGTATATTTCTATACTGATTCGTGTGTGTGATTTCATGTATATTTCCATACTGATTAGTTTGTGGGATGTCATGCATATTTCCATACTGATTAGTGTGTGGGATGTCATGTATATTTCTAAACTGATTAGTGTGTGGGATGTCATGTATATTTCTATACTGATTCGTGTGTGTGATTTCATGTATATTTCCATACTGATTAGTGTGTGGGATGTCATGTATATTTCCATACTGATTAGTGTGTGGGATGTCATGTATATTTCCATACTGATTAGTGTTTTGGATGTCATGTATATTTCCATACTGATTAGTGTGTGGGATGTCATGTATATTTCTATACTGATTAGTGTGTGGGATTTCATGTATATTTCCATACTGATTCGTGTGTGGAATTTCATGTATATTTCCATACTGATTAGTGTGTGGGATGTCATGTATATTTCCATACTGATTAGTTTGAGGGATGTCATGCATATTTCTATACTGATTAGTGTGAGGGATGTCATGTATATTTCCATACTGATTCGTGTGCGGGATGTCATGTATATTTCCATACTGATTAGTTTGAGGGATGTCATGCATATTTCTATACTGATTAGTGTGTGTGATGTCATGTATATTTCCATACTGATTAGTTTGAGGGATGTCATGCATATTTCTATACTGATTAGCGTGTGTGATGTCATGTATATTTCCATACTGATTAGTGTTTGGTATGTCATGTATATTTCCATACTGATTAGTGTTTGGTATGTCATGTATATTTCCATACTGATTAGTGTGTGGGATGTCATTTATATTTCTATACTGATTAGTGTGTCGGATGTCATGTATATTTCCATACTGATTAGTCTGTGGGATGTCATTTATATTTCTATACTGATTAGTGTGTCGGATGTCATGTATATTTCCATACTGATTAGTTTGAGGGATGTCATGCATATTTCTATACTGATTAGTGTGTGTGATGTCATGTATATTTCCATACTGATTAGTGTTTGGTATGTCATGTATATTTCCATACTGATTAGTGTGAAAATATACATGACATCCCACACACTAATCAGTATAGAAATATACTGATTAGTGTGTGGGATGTCATGTATATTTCTATACTTATTAGTGTGTGGGATGTCATGTTTATTTCTGTACTGATTAGTGTGTGGGATGTTATGTATATTTTTATACTGATTAGTGTGTGGGATGTCAGGTATATTTCCATACCGATTAGTGTGTGGGATGTCATGTATATTTCTATACTGATTAGTGTTTTGGATGTCATGTATATTTCCATGCTGTTTAGTGTTTCTATAAATATTCTATTAACATGAATAAACCAGGATCACGCTACAAACAATAAATTATTGTCTTGACTGTAGTTGGTAGTTGTTAAGAAAGCTGTGTCCCTGATTTAACAAATTAACAAAGCTCATTGTAGTAATACTTTAAAACAGCTGATATTTTCTACGGGTTTTATTAGTTCATATTTCATGTAAAACCCCAGGGAAGTAGGAATATTTATACATAAAAACGTATAACTTCGTCTGTGGGTAGTAGATCTAGCCGTCGTGACATCTAAACAGGAAACATTTTCTCTAAACTAAATCATAGATTGTTTTTTTTGATAAGCTATTCAGGAGATCATTATCATGTACTTTTCAAAACTGTTGTTTTGTAACTATATATTACTTCACTGTTTCCCTGTAATATGAGTTACGAACAACCTGGTCTGTAAGGAAGAAAGACACGTTTGGATACTTCACTGTTTCCCTGTAATATAAGTTACGAATGATCTGGATTTGTAAGGAAGAAAGACACGTTAGGATACTTCACTGTTTCCCTGTAATATAAGTTATGAATAATCGGGATCTGTAAAGAAGGAAGAAAGACACGTTTGGATACTTCACTGTTTCCCTGTAATATAAGTTACGAATAATCTGGATCTGTAAGGAAGAAAGACACGTTAGGATACTTCACTGTTTCCCTGTAATATAAGTTACGAATAATCTGGATCTGTAAGGAAGAAAGACACGTAAGGGGAACGGTAAACACAAACGACCAGCAGATCAACAAATCAAACATAAATACCATTTGTACGGGTTTTCCAATCTGTGTTCGATGAAAAATCCAAGCTGTTTATACCAGCCCTGGTATAATGCAACATCATCTGATTATGAAACATACCGTCGCAATACAAATATCCCATGACAACCCTCCCCCAGTTGTATAAACGATTTGACGGTCAAGCAGTCTCTATGAGAGGTTATACCTCCTCTCACTCACGTCAGACTCCTCCTCTCACTCACGTCAGATTCATCCTCTCACTCACGTCAGACTCCTCCTCTCACTCACGTCAGACTCCTCCTCTCCCTCACGTCAGACTCCTCCTCTCACTCACGTCAGACTCAGTCCTCTCACTCACGTCAGATTCCTCCTCTAACTCACGTCAGACTCCTCCTCTCACTCACGTCAGATTCCTCCTCTCACTCACGTCAGACTCCTCCTCTCACTCCCGTCAGGCTCCTCCTCTCACTCACGTCAGACTCAGTCCTCTCACTCACGTCAGACTTCTCCCCTCACTCACGTCAGACTCCTCATCTCACTCACGTCAGACTCCTCCTCTCACTCACGTCAGACCCCTCCTCTCACTCACGTCAGACTCCTCTTCTCACTCACGATCACGCTCTGTTATACCCTACTTGTTTACTCCTATTTATTAACGAGATACTAACGTCAGAAGTGACACCTAAGTGGGCATCCTCTAACACTTTTTGGGCACCCTTATAACTGTTAAGGGGGCATCCTCTAACACTTTGTGGGCTCCCTTATAACTGTTAAGTGGGCATACTCTAACACTTTTGGGCACCCTTATAACTGTTTAGTGGGCATCTTCTAACCCTTTTTGGGCACCCTTATAACTGTTTAGTGGGCATCTTCTAACACTTTTTGGGCACCCTTATACCTGTTAAGTGGGCATCCTCTAACCCTTTTTGGGCACCCTTATAACTGTTTTGTGGGCATCTTCTAACACTTTTTGGGCACCCTTATAACTGTTTAGTGGGCATCTTCTAACACTTTTTGGGCACCCTCATAACTGTTAAGTGGGCATCCTCTAACACTTTGTGGGCACCTTATAACTGTTAAGTGGGCATCCTCTAACACTTTTGGGCACCCTTATAACTGTTTAGTGGGCATCTTCTAACACTTTTTGGGCACCCTTATAACTGTTAAGTGGGCATCCTCTAACACTTTTTGGGCACCACTATAACTGTTAAGTGGGCATCCTCTAACACTTTTTGGGCACCCTTATAATTGTTAAGTGGGCACTTTGTTACTAAGTTTAGCCTGAAAAGAAGTGGAGACGTAATCATTGAGATCCCTTATAGGGTATTAAATGTTTAGTTGCCTGGACACATTTTTGGCGTTAACGTTTACATATTTCGTGTATTTTGGTCAATGCTCGGCAGTTGAGTCGATTTTCAGTTTCAAGTTTGTCTCTGCATCACGATATGCTAAAATTGAGGTTCTCCCTGCGAGTGATGTGTGGTTATCGTTTATCTTACTCGAGTTAGTAAATGTTCAAATTGTATAAAGACACGAGGTTTACCGTGAGATAGAATGGCAACCCATCATCACGAGTTATGTGACCTTTCCCTCCTATACCTTTGATATAATATCCCGAAAACCACGTGTTTCCTTGTCAATTAAAGATTTTACTAATTCCGCGAAACTTTTGCAAACAAGAGATTATGTAAGCAAATTGTCGCCAGCTGTCTAATCTTTTAAAATTTTTAATTTCAAATTCGAACGATTCAAAAATGTTTCCCAACTCACATCCATTAAGAGTTTCCTTAATAAGCTAACAACAACAACGTTATGTTTACCTGTGCTATAGAGGTGGAATATACCCCCTAAACTAGTTGTAGAACTGGAGAAGACGATTTTGAAGGAATTTACTCAATTGTGTCCTTTTATATCACAAAAGAGAACCAAATACCGGTGTCATGCTAAATAGGCAATATCATCTCGTTACACTTACAGAGCTGGAGAGAAAGATCCCTTAATCCCAGTACCCAGTTCTTTTAAATGGCGATCCCCATGGGGCCTGGCCGCATTAATTCGACACGAACAAAGTTAAAAATAGTATTTCTATGCCAACTTATACATGAAATTTCAGCTTTTCTGGTGCTATTTGTAAAACTCGAGAAAAAAATTCTTGTTAAACCCAATGAACCAATTTCACCTTGGGTTGTTCCAAATGGAATAATGCTGAGAGTGCTGTTTTAATAACCAGGCTGGGGGCTGGGGGCTGGGGGCTGGG
>NW_018479969.1:119824-127997 GCF_002113885.1 Mizuhopecten yessoensis | reverse complement strand
GGGGCTGGGGGCTGGGGAGGATATGTGATGCTCAGAAACCCCTTATATATCTGCCACTGGAAGATTTGTTTCTGAAGATGTAAGCGGGGCTGGGACAGAAGAAAATATCCAGTTCTGCAAAGGCCGCTCAATGCAAGTCACCTCAGGAAGTTATTCTTTCTCCGAACATACACGGGTTAACGTCCTGAGCGATGTAAAGATTTTGTCTTGATAAAGAACAATGTGTCAACCACTGGCTGTCTTGTTTTCTAAGCTTGCACTGATTGTTTTAAGAGTAAATAAATTCATCACGACTTTTAAATACTTGTAGAAATAGAAAATTAATACAAAATGGTAAAAATAAGTTGTTCTTCTTCTTTGTCGTACGGGGGCTCCGTCAATTTGATGTTTATGCCCTCGGGGGGTCCTGTTGCAGAGGCGTGAAAAGGGGGATTATTTACAGTGATTAGTTTTTTTTGTGATTTTTTTTGTGCAAGGTAAATATACAAAGATAAAATCTGGCGTATGTTTAGCGTGTGATGAGGGGTTCAAGGGCTGTGTAGGGTAACTGTGCCTTGAAGTCCTCTAGTGTTGTGCATTGTACTGCTGCTATGGGAAGGAGATTCCATTGTGTTATTGTGTGTTGAAAGAATGAATATTTGTAGGTGTCCTTTGTTGCAGATATGTGTTTGTATGCGTGAGGGTGTGCATGTCTGGTGCGAGGGTCTACGGGTGTGAGTATATGAGTTGGGTTTTAAAGCTAAGATTTTGTGTATGATTTTGTAAAAAAGGATAATTCTTGTGTAGCTGCGCCGTGTTTGTAGTGTTGGCCACTTACTTAACTAGTAAGTTCTTAAAACAAAAACATCCATGTGCTATTTTTTTTAAATCCCCATTCAAACATTAAAACAAGTTGTGAGGTTGTCCGTGATGATCTCTGTGTGAAAGATAATACGACACAAATTAGGGACGTAGAGGCTCAAACAGAAATGAACAAAAAAATAGGCTGTTGATGATATTAAAATGTGTCTTTCTTATGCAAAAATAGCAAAACAAAAAAAAACTTCCACATTGTTTACGACTCATCTATTATCCAAACACACGGATCTAACGTCTCAATGAGTATTTCTAAGAAAATATCCGGAATCCGGATTCGTTTCGTCTATTTTGTTTTAGTTATATTGTGACGACTTCCGCCTGAATTTCACAACTATCCCATGTGGTTGGGAATACGGGTTTTCTCGTAATAAACCCATAATTACAGAAATGGAGTACATGAAAGAAAAACCCACACCATCTGTAAACTTCATGTAAGTATGGGTCTCAGTATGTTATAATTTGATACCTTACGAAATGATACATTATCAAAAGACTTTCGAAAAATACTTTGGCATAGTGATATGACACGTTGGAAGTAATCCAACTCCAGACACTCCGACTCCGAGGGTGTCGGGAGACGACCCCCTCTTTCACCGAGCGTCTGGAGTTCGCTAGATTTGGAAGCACATGTTCTTGTTACTCTGACTTTGAATGGAAAAACAACATAAGCTGTGTTAAGATGAGAGGGCTACACATACTGACATATATTGTCGTAAATATAGTTCTTACTCCCACAGGTACATGTCGCAAATGAGAAAAAAACCCTAATGCACAGAAAGGTAAAACTTAGCCGGAATTAAAACATGTCTAACTAAATTCAACCTGTCGTAGTATCGACAAAAAAACCCACCAAGTTGTCCGCCAACCCGACAAATTGTATTTAATTAATGTCAAGTTGGCCACAATTCAACCTCGTCTGTGGGTAATAATCTTGATTTGCCATTGGGTAACAGTTGCAGGGTAACGGGTTGTTTCGCCCCAAATCCCGTTCGCCCTAAGGGTTGTTTCGCCCCAAAACCTGTTCGCCCCAGGTTGTTTCGCCCTAAAAAATGTATTTTTCCTTTTAAGTCATAAATATCATGTTAAAAGTATAATATACGTATAATTAGGTGCCGGAAGATAAAGAACAAACCTGTATATTCATCACCGAAGCCGACAAAAGACATACTAATATCCGGAATATGTTCTTTTTAAAATGCACCTGTACATGTAAAATAACGTAATCCGTTTTTTGCTAAATACAATGTACTTAAAAACAACACAAACACATTTTTTTTTAATAAAACTGATTTTAATGATATGAAAGACAAAGAAGACTTAATTTGTGACTTAAAACAAATAAAAATGAAAAGAAAATACCAAACAATGTTTCGCCCTAAACATTTTGTTTTGGGACGAAACAACCTGGCGCGAAACAACCTAGGGCGAACAGGATTTGGGGCGAAACAACCCGGAACCCAGTTGCAGGGATGTAACTCACTCCTAAATGGGAGTTTATTGCTTCAAACGGCAAAAGTTAATGTTTACAGTAACAGTTTTATTACTGTTATTGGGAATAAAATAAAGTAAAAAAAAAAGAGTTCTTTTTAACAAAATCCAATAACTAATACACTTGTTCACAAAAATTATCAATTCTGATGGCTAACTTTTGGTTACAATGGCAAACCATATCACTGGCTTTGTTTTCCATTGACTACAGTATGAAGTCTTTGGGATAGTCCTGTGCAAATGTGACAGGCAAGCATGATTCTTTTCTGTGTGCTTTTTATACGCTACACCACACAATATTAAGCAATGGAGGTAATACAGTGTTGTCATTTCACAAGAAGTTAGACATGCAATTGAATCAACACATATTTTACATAGATACATAGATTTGTAAACATATATATAGACAAATATTTTTGTACTTCATTACATTTTATTTTTATTATATTGAAAGAACGCCCTTTTTGTTCATAATGTTTTAAAAAAACTTTATTTCACTTTATTCGCCATAACAACAGTAAAAATGTTTTTGTACACAATAACTGTTTCCAAACATGCAGAGTACTAGTTGTTCCAATCCTGATTAAAGCTGAAGAATACATCTTCAAAGCCAAATATCACACTCCAACTGCTACAAGTAACAAGATTCTTATGCTTATTGATTAGTTCTACATGAAAAATATTCATGTGATATGACTTAATTATATAACCGCATCAACTTTCAGGATGTTATTATACATCAGTAGCCTTTTTCACTTTATTAATTTGCATACTCTGGTAGCATTTTCAAGCCTTTTAATGTAAATATTGCTAAAGCTGCACCTATTCCTAAAATGTTGCCATGTTTCATCTCTTTTCAGCTTAAGCTTGAAACACATGTTCTGATTGGTCAAAAAAANCCAGAACCACGTATTTTAAGAGATCATTTGCATATACATGTTCAGTGTTATGGAACGAAACAAGTGACACAGTTAGAGATTCATGTAGTGTTAGTGTTTTTAAAGGCAGATATCTGGATCATTACTTTACAAAACCCTGATTTGTCTGATCTATGATATTAAATATACTGTTCGTAATGTTGTAATTCTATTTTATGTAACATATCATCCTATTATTATGCAAAAATTGTTGTCATGCTTGTATATATGTATTAATGCAGGGCCATATTGTAAACTAGACATTGTCTAAATATGTAACCCTGGATAAATAAAAGATATTATTATTATTATTTATTATTATAACATGGAAAATAAAGTTATTAATGCAAATTGATTAGATGTATATTTGATTAACAATATAAGTAACTGGGAAACCAACTAAATGGACAGTGTTGTCAGTTTGCATTGGTTACTGATAATGTAAACTCAGATTGACGCTTAAACGTTTCCAGTGTAATTGAAATGTAGGATAAATTAATGTAAGAATTTAATAATGATTAATTCCAGACTATGCTGTCAATGTGGTACCCATATAGAACCCAATCCCACCAACACGTGTGTGTCCTGTCTGAGGACCCAGGTGGACATCACAGAGGGCATCCCAAAACAAGGCGTCCTGTATTTCTGTAGGAACTGTGAGAGGTAGGTCATAACATGTACAGGGCATCATTTTTTAAGCCTGCAGACAGACTTTTAAAGAAAACAAATACTAGTCGGACTTTTATTCTCATTGTAAAATATTGAAAAAATTGTTCTAAACCAGCTTGTATATAATGTACAAGCCCTAGATATTATTGTTCCTTGTGAAACTGTGTGTAGTGTATTGTCTGATCAAGTGATATCGTCACTTTGCCCTTCTATCCAACCACAGATTTTGACATCATTATAGGTGCAAAACTGACCCATTCATGATAAAAAAGTGTATGATGCTTCCCAATATGTGTCACTGAACTTTACAAATTAATACATCCATTTACATACATTCCTCATGATTGATTGTCACATGAAAGACAGAATGATCAATTTGGCATACATTTTGGCTTAGATAAAAGTTTTAACAGTCAAACTTCTTTTATTCAGAGCTGTTGTAATGATCTTCCATACTTCCTAAAATGGCTATATATTATGTCGATGATTTTCCTCCTTCCAGGGTCATTTTCTCAAAAACCCTTGATAAACCCATGTTATATATATGGATGAATATAATTTTTAATACATGTGATTTCCTGTTTCACTGTTTTATTCTGTGAACTTGTCCCAGGTTGCCAATAGGCTGAGTATATATATATATACATACTGTAGCTCTATTATCGATGACATAAAATATCAATTTATTGAACAATGAACTTTAGTTTCCTGATCAACTGAGAACACCCATGACTACAGTCCTGACATTCCTATTCCTGTTCTGCTTTCTCTCAATAGATATCTACAGCCTCCGAGTCACTGGGTCAATGCCTCACTGGAGTCCAGAGAACTTTTATCAGTCTGTCTGAAGAAATTGAAAGCTGGTCTTAGCAAGGTAATACCTGGTAAACCAAGGAACGTTTTGAGTTATCCCCCCTTTACACTACAGAGAAATGTAAACTAGGGCTGCAAAGATTAGAAACAATGCCAGTCGATGACCGTGTGTGCTATATATCCGAACAAAAACCGAGTAACCATGTTTTTTCTGCCATGATATACAGCCACGAATTGATGGCCATTTGTTTTGATAATAATATGATTAGTTAATTCACTAAATGCATAAACAAATATACGTCAATACTTATTCCTTGTACCGGGTAAATACAGTTGTTATAACAACATTGCAGATTCTCAAAATCTTTATAAATTTGATACATATCCATCGCTCGCCTTCTGACTGGGAAATTTTCGTAGTCTCTCTTTACACTCATTTGCTGTTAACACTATGCACATGTCTGTCAAATAGCTGTCAAGAGTGACACTTCTGACCGGGAAAAGCAATACATATTGACCTCCATTTTGGAATGGTTTTTGGTTACAATACGGGCACACCAAATAATACACAGGAAAGTGTCATGATGCGATAGATATGGTTCAATATATCGTTGAAGCCTAATGTAAATATAAGAAAATTAGAATTGCTCATTTAGTCATACATTAAAGCTTCTAGACGGCAGGGTTTATCTAATTGATATTAACACCAAACAATGTTTAAAAAAATAGAAGGAAGTGTCAAGTTTGCCACAGCCAATATTTCATCTATCATTTAATGTATACATGTATTTGGAAACGTACCGATATTAAAATTCATTTCAAAATTTGTATGTGCACAAATATATAGAGATTCAAAATGATTATCTGAAGATTTCAGTTTTTGAATATTCAAGGTAATGAGCGATCAGTTTTGAACAATTCGGCCCATGACATTTACTGATTGGTCGTTTATTAACAAAGCTATTGTTTATTAACAAAGCTATTGTTTATAAACCAATTTATTGTTTATTAACAAAGCTATTGTTTATTAACCAAGTTATTGTTTATTAACCAATCTATTGTTTATTATCAAAGCTATTGTTTATTAACCAAGTTTTTGTTTATTAACCAAGTTATTGTTTATTAACAAAGTTATTGTCTATTAACCAAGTTATTGTTTATTAACAAAGCTATTGTTTATTTATCAAGTTATTGTTTACAAACAAAGCTTTTGTTTTTCCAGGTACATTTGGTTGATGCTGGCTTTGTGTGGACAGAGCCCCACTCACAGAGGATAAAGGTTAAGCTTTCTGTACAGAAAGAGGTAAACAAAAAGCTGAAGGCCAAAAAATCTCACTGGTTTCTCGTAACCCTTCGTAACCTTGGTGTCTATCTACCATGGAAGGTTTTATATACCACACCATGGGATCGCATTTTGTTTTGTGTAGTGTGCTATCTTTGAACATGGCTAGTTTTCCTTCAACCTAAACATCATTTCGACAGCCATTATCATAGTTCATAGGCAGAGCAACAACTATAACAAACATGTACACCGAGAAAACTATAACATAATCACATGGGCTGAAATATTCGACAAGAGGTAGCCCACATAGTTCTTAACCCTTTCACCCCTATGTGACTTTAGTAGACTCTACCATGCATTGATCTGGATGAGTCAATTATGGTCTACAGTGGTGAAAGGATTAACACTGTTTAATGTATAGTATTCTCCCTTCTACTTTCACATACCCTAAGCTTTTACAAATAATTATAATAATTTGAGGTTCTTATATACCACTTTATCACACCCTGGTTTATAGGTCGTCTCAAAGCAGTTCACAAATTATTATCTGTTGTTATATTGGGCCTTTGCAACCAGCCAATATCTTTCTCTACTCCCTGGGGAGCATACAGCCGCTGCTGCCATTTCGGCGCACACAGCTAGCATTCAACAATTCTAGTACTGCCCAACCACATGCTCATTTACAGCTGAGTAAACTGGAACAAGCGGAGCAAAGTATCTTGTTCAAAGATACAACACAGTGCCATGATATGACTTGAACCTGCAACCTTTCAGTCACGAGCACGGCGTCCTACCACTAGACTACCGTATATGCGTGCCTCCTATAGGCGTCCTACCACTAGACTACCGTATATGCGTGCCTCCTATACCCTCTCTTACATAAAATTTGTCAATCATATTTACAGCTAGACTATTGAGTTATAATGTGTTGTTTTATAATTCAATCAGGAAAAGGCATCAATAAGTTGTGATAACTTGTGCCTAATCCTTTTGTTGTATCATGAAATAATATTTGTTTAAACTAAACTAAAAACATCTAGTCTGAGTGACTGACAAATTCAACACTGTTAAATATCAGAAAATATTCAAGGTAACAATTGTTAATTCATATAAATGTGGAAGTTGCATCTTTGGTTCGATCAGTTGTAATTATTATATTTGTATTCACTTAATCTTGTAAATTCCATCCCTGGTTTTAACAAGTTTAAAATGACCAGCACAAAATGTTAGTTGTGGTGCATTCCCCCAGGTGTTGAACAGTGCCATGCTGCAGCAGGTGTTTGTGGTGGAGTTTGTAGTCAACAACCAGATGTGTGATGACTGCCATCGAGTAGAGGCCAAGGATTTCTGGAGGGCCGTGGTACAGCTACGTCAGAAGGTATTGTACCTGTGATTGGGGTTAAGGGCCGTGGTACAGCTACGTCAGAAGGTAGCGTACCTGTGATTGGGGTTAAGGGCCGTGTACACCTACGTCAGAAGGTATTGTACCTGTGATTGGGGTTAAGGGCCATGGTACAGCTACGTCAGAAGGTATTGTACCTGTGATTGAGGTTAAGGGCCGTGGTACAGCTACGTCAGAAGGTATCGTACCTATGATTGGGGTTAAGGGCCATGGTACAGCTACGTCAGAAGGTATCATCCCTGTGATTGGGGTTAAGGGCCATGGTACAGCTACGTCAGAAGGAATTGTACCTGTGATTGGGGTTAAGGGCCGTGGAACAGCTATGTCAGAAGGTATCGTACCTGTCATTGGGGTTAAGGGCCGTGGTACAGCTACGTAAGAAGGTATCGTACCTGTGATTGGGGTTAAGGGCCATGGTACAGCTACGTCAGAAGGTATTGTACCGGTGATTGGGGTTAAGGGCCGTGGTACAGCTATGTCAGAAGGTATCGTACCTGTAATTAGGGTTAAGGGCCGTGGTACAGCTATGTCAGAAGGAATCGTACCTGTGATTGGGGTTAAGGGCCGTGGAACAGCTATGTCAGAAGGTATCGTACCTGTAATTAGGGTTAAGGGCCGTGGTACAGCTATGTCAGAAGGTATCGTACCTGTAATTAGGGTTAAGGGCCGTGGTACAGCTACGTCAGAAGGTATTGTACCTGTGATTGGGGTTAAGGGCCGTGGTACAGCTACGTCAGAAGGTAT
>NW_018479969.1:52507-117496 GCF_002113885.1 Mizuhopecten yessoensis | reverse complement strand
TGGTACAGCTACATCAGAAGGTATTGTACCTGTGATTGGGGTTAAGGGCCATGGTACAGCTACATCAGAAGGTATTGTACCTGTAATTGGGGTTAAGGGCCGTGGTACAGCTACGTCAGAAGGTATCTTACCTGTGATTGAGGTTAAAGGCCGTGGTACAGCTGCATCAGAATGTATCGTACCTGTGATTGGGGTTAAGGGCCGTGGTACAGCTACGTCAGAAGGTATCTTACCTGTAATTGGGGTTAAGGGCCGTGGTACACCTACGTCAGAATGTATTGTACCTGTGATTGGGGTTAAGGGCCGTGATACAGCTACGTCAGAAGGTATTGTACCTGTGATTGGGTTTAAGGGCCATATTACACCTACGTCAGAATGTATTGTACCTGTGATTGGGGTTAAGGGCCGTGGTACAGCTACGTCAGAAGGTATCGTAGCTGTGATTGGGGTTAAGGGCCGTGGTACAGCTACTGCTATTTATTTTATATATATATTCTTGTTACGTTTTATTCTTTATTTGATATATATATATTCTTGTTACGTTTTATTCTTTATTTGATATATATATATATTCTTGATACATTTTCACTTTGTAGACAGACCATAAGAAGACATTTTACTACCTGGAGCAGCTCATTCTGAAACACAAGGCACATGCTCATACAGTCAATATCAAACCACTTTACGGTAAGTTCAGGAAATATGTAAGCAGACAGAAAAATACATACTCAGTGATTAAAATGTCCATGATGCCTGCATTAAAGCTCGAGTAGAAACTGGGGTTGGGGTGTGGTGGGGTGCAGGACTCGCCCTTTCTGTAACCCTAACATACTTTTGGTGCTGGAGCTTAATTAACAGATGTTATTTATTTTTCACCCCCTCGTCCATATACCACATTCATCCCCTCGTCCATATACCACATTCACCCCCTCGTCCATATACCACATTCACCCCCTCGTCCATATACCACATTCACCCCCTCGTCCATATACCACATTCACCCCCTCGTCCATATACCACATTCACCCCCTCGTCCATATACCACATTCACCCCCTCGTCCATATACCACATTCATCCCCTCGTCCATATACCACATTCACCCCCTCGTCCATATACCACATTCACCCCCTCGTCCATATACCACATTCATCCCCTCGTCCATATACCACATTCACCCCCTCGTCCATATACCACATTCATCCCCTCGTCCATATACCACATTCACCCCCTCGTCCATATACCACATTCATCCCCTCGTCCATATACCACATTCACCCCCTCGTCCATATACCACATTCATCCCCTCGTCCATATACCACATTCACCCCCTCGTCCATATACCACATTCATCCCCTCGTCCATATACCACATTCACCCCCTCGTCCATATACCACATTCACTACCTCGACCAAATACCACATTCATCCCCTCGTCCATATACCACATTCACTACCTCGACCAAATACCACATTCATCCCCTCGTCCAAGGAAAAGGAAACTATTTTAATTTCATTCAGTGCCAAAAATGAGAATGCGATTATAGTGGAAGGGATACTAATGGCAGTGCTTACATTTTTATGCCAGTTTTTTTGATTCTCAGTGTAATCCATGCTTATTTACACATGCTTAACGAGGTAACAAAGTTGTGGTTGGCTTAATGTTTGGTCTCTTATAAATTGGTTTCTGTACAATATAACTGCCTTAGTTATGGATCAATTTCTATGAAATTTGTTATGCACATACATTTTGATATGTGATAGACTGATGAGCTTGATTGTGAATGTGATCTGTGTCAGACTGAGCTTGATTGTGTATGTGATCTGTGTCAGACTGAGCTTGATTGTGAATGTGATCTGTGTCAGACTGAGCTTGATCGTGAATGTGATCCGTGTCAGAGTGAGCTTGATTGTGAATGTGATCTGTGTCAGACTGAGCTTGATTGTGAATGTTATCTGTGTCAGACTGAGCTTGATTGTGAATGTGATCTCTGTCAGACTGAGCTTGATTGTGAATGTGATCTGTGTCAGACTGAGCTTGATTGTGTATGTGATCTGTGTCAGACTGAGCTTGATTGTGTATGTGATTTGTGTCAGACTTAGCTTGATTGTGTATGTGATCTGTGTCAGACTGAGCTTGATTGTGAATGTGATTTGTGTCAGACTGAGCTTGATTGTGTATGTGATTTGTGTCAGACTGAGCTTGATTGTGTATGTGACCTGTGTCAGACTGAGCTTGATTGTGAATGTGATCTGTATCAGACTGAGCTTGATTGTGAATGTCATCTGTGTCAGACTGAGCTTGATTGTGTATGTGATCTGTGTCAGAGTGAGCTTGATTGTGAATGTGATCTGTGTCAGACTGAGCTTGATTGTGAATGTGATTTGTGTCAGACTGACCTTGATTGTGTATATGATCTGTGTCAGACTGAGCTTGATTGTGTATGTGATCTGTGTCAGACTGATCTTGATTGTGTATGTGATCTGTGTCAGACTGGGCTTGATTGTGAATGAACTAATGAGGTTACAATAGACATCATCTAAAACATGTTCAGCAAGACAGGGACATAAATTCTATGATTTGTTTGCTTCAGTTATAACTGACTCCCTGTCACAGGGAAAACATGTATGTGTTCACGAAGAAAGCATAAGAACCACGAAAAACAAATCATTGTTTTTCTTTGTCAAATTGTAATTAAGACATATCTGTTGTAAATTGTAGATGGGCTGGACTTTTATTACGCTCATAAAAACGATGCTAGGAAGTTGGTGGATTTTCTAGAAACAGTTGTTCCCTGCAAGTAAGTTGTCACAATAATAATGACTGAACTCAACATGATATAGGAGTTTCTCTTAATTGGAAACAGGATATTTGAAGCTTAAATGAAAGAATAAACTATCTGGTGTTTTAAAAGACATATGTATGGAAATTTATCAATAGTGCTTCTATAATTTATACTTACAAGCCACTTAACTAAGTTGCTTGTATTTTGGATTGGTTGAAAGTTAAAATGTTCCAAAAAGATTTCAAAGAATTGTTAATAGATTTTTACATCTACTTCTAATGTAAGATATAGAATTCGAAAAGTAACTAAATTGTGATATAAACAGAGTTGTTTCCCTTGTCTTTCAGATACAACATTGCACAGGAACTTGTGACCCATGACCCCCACAACAATACGTTTACATACAAACACACGTTCTCTGTGGCTATTGTACCCATATGTAAGGTAAGACTACTCTACTCTCACAGCTCATCACTCCCCATTTCCCCCCAATTTGGCCAGATTAATTCAAAATTTTTGAAATTTCTCCTTTTTTGAAACTTTATCAATTGCATAAAGTATAGTGATTTATAAATTTTGAAAGTGATGGAATGAATAATGCATTCCATTTCACAAATTCATTTTTTTTTAATTCCTAATTTTCCTTGTTTTGACGAATCTTTTCCAAATTTCGACCCAGAATTTATCCCCCATATCACCAGATTAATCCCTGACCCTTATATGTACATTGTCAGACACAAATATTGAATGCAAATTCATTGAAAAGATAAAAAATACTATATTTTTCTATTACAATATAAACTTCCATTTTCAGCATCTTTTGTGCTATCTTTGCTGTTTTTTGCACCACTGAAGTTTGTATGTTTTACTTGCATGTGATTCGAAATGGCCTTATTGTGTTAATGGACCGCTAAGACTTAATGATAATAAAATGTATATCCAGGTATTAACATCACTTGTACCAGAATTATATGTTGACATGTTGTGTATTAGTTACACCTGATAAATACTGACGGTAGCTTGTCTGTTAGACATGTTGTGTATTAGTTACACCTGATAAATGCTGACGGTAGCTCGTCTGTTAGACATGTTGTGTTTTAGTTACACCTGATAAATACTGATGGTAGCTCGTCGGTTAGACATGTTGTGTATTAGTTACACCTGATAAATACTGACGGTAGCTTGTCTGTTAAACATGTTGTGTATTAGTTACACCTGATAAATAATGACGGTAGCTTGTCTGTTAGACATGTTGTATATTAGTTACACCTGATAAATACTGATGGTAGCTTGTCGGTTAGACATGGTGTGTATTAGTTACAATTGATAAATGCTGATGGTAGCTCGTCGGTTAGACATGGGGTGTATTAGTTACACCTGATAAATACTGATGGTAGCTTGTCAGTTAGACATGGTGTGTATTAGTTACACCTGATAAATGCTGATGTATCTTGTCTGTTAGACATGTTGTGTATTGTCTGTTAGACATGGTGTGGATTAGTTACACCTGATAAATACTGATGGTAGCTCGTCTGTTACACATGTTGTGTATTAGTTACACCTGATAAATAATGACGGTAGCTTGTCTGTTAGACATGTTGTGGATTAGTTACACCTGATAAATACTGACGGTAGCTCGTCGGTTAGACACGGTGTGTATTAGTTACACCTGATAAATACTGATTGTAGCTCGTCGGTTAGACATGGTGTGTATTAGTCACACCTGATAAATACTGACGGTAGCTTGTCTGTTAAACATGTTGTGTATTAGTTACACCTGATAAATAATGACGGTAGCTTGTCTGTTAGACATGTTGTGGATTAGTTACACCTGATAAATACTGACGGTATCTCGTCTGTTAGACATGGTGTGTATTAGTTACACCGGACATGTTGTGTTTTAGTTACACCTGATAAATACTGATGGTAGCTTGTCTTTTAGACATGTTGTGTATTAGTTACACCTGGTAAATGCTGACGGTAGCTCGTCTGTTAGACATGTTGTGTTTTAGTTACACCTGATAAATTCTGATGGTAGCTCGTCGGTTAGACATGTTGTGTATTAGTTAAACCTGATAAATGCTGACGGTAGCTTGTCTGTTAGACATGTTGTGGATTAGTTACACCTGATAAATACTGACGGTAGCCTGTCTGTTAGACATGGTGTGTGTTAGTTACACCTGATAAATACTGACGGTATCTCGTCTGTTAGACATGGTGTGTATTAGTTACAATTGATAAATACTGACGGTAGCTCGTCTGTTAGACATGTTGTGTGTTAGTTACACCTGATAAATACTGACGGTATCTCGTCTGTTAGACATGGTGTGTATTAGTTACAATTGAGAAATACTGATGGTAGCTCGTCGGTTAGACATGGTGTGTATTAGTCACACCTGATAAATACTGACGGTAGCTTGTCGGTTAGACATGGTGTGTATTAGTTACAATTGATAAATGCTGATGGTAGCTCGTCGGTTAGACATGGGGTGTATTAGTTACACCTGATAAATACTGATTGTAGCTCGTCGGTTAGACATGGTGTGTATTAGTCACACCTGATAAATACTGACGGTAGCTTGTCAGTTAGACATGTTGTGTATTAGTTACACCTATCCAGGTATTAACATCACTTGTACCAGAATTATATGATGACATGTTGTGTATTAGTTACACCTGATAAGTACTGACGGTAGCTTGTCTGTTAGACATGTTGTTTATTAGTTACACCTGATAAATACTGACGGTAGCTCGTCGGTTAGACATAGTGTGTATTAGTTACAATTGATAAATACTGACGGTAGCTCGTCGGTTAGACATGGTGTGTATTAGTTACACCTGATAAATGCTGACGGCAGCTTGTCTGTTAGACATGTTGTGTATTAGGTACACCTGATAAATGCTGACGGTAGCTCGTCTGTTAGACATGTTGTGTTTTAGTTACACCTAATAAATACTGATGGTAGCTCGTCGGTTAGACATGGCGTGTATTAGTTACACCTGATAAATACTGATGGTAGCTGGTCTGTTAGACATGGTGTGTATTAGTTACTCCTGATAAATACTGACGGTAGCTTGTCTGTTAGACATGGTGTGTTTTAGTTACACCTGATAAATACTGATGGTAGCTTGTCGGTTAGACATGGTGTGTATTAGTTACAATTGATAAATACTGACGGTAGCTCGTCGGTTAGCCATGGTGTGTATTAGTTACCCCTGATAAATACTGACGGTAGCTTGTCTGTTAGACATAGTGTGAATTATAGATACACCTGATAAATGCTGATGTATCTTGTCTGTTAGACATGTTGTGTATTGTCTGTTAGACATGGTGTGGATTAGTTACACCTGATAAATACTGACGGTAGCCTGTCTGTTAGACATGGTGTGTGTTAGTTACACCTGATAAATACTGACGGTATCTCGTCTGTTAGACATGGTGTGTATTAGTTACACCGGACATGTTGTGTTTTAGTTACACCTGATAAATACTGATGGTAGCTTGTCTTTTAGACATGTTGTGTATTAGTTACACCTGATAAATGCTGATGATATCTCATCTGTTTCTTTGTAGGACAATGTGGTATGCCTCCCACAGAAGCTGGCTCAGTCACTAGGAAACATCAACCCTATCTGTGTCTGTAATAAAGTCACTCAGGCTATCCATATCATTGACCCAAACACACTACAGGGTAGGTACAGATCACTAAAGGCCTGTATTGTCATCCCATTCTAGATCAAATCTGGGTTATTTTTGACAAGACATTAACAATTTCTTAAAACAATATAAGAATCTTTCATGCCCAGAGTTGTAGAATAGGAAACTGGTGGAATTTCCCTATCCTGCTCCCCTGGCAACTACTGCATAAGATCGGAAACCATGAAAATCGTTTGGACTGGCTACCATTTTGAAAATATCCTCATCCACTTAGCATTTTTGATGAAAACGAATCTGTCAGCGAGATTAAGCATACTCCATATCTGCAATCATAGCACAGAAAAAATAATCTCATCTTTATAACTTGTACGGTCAAAATATTGTAAAAGGGTTTATTTTCATCACGTCGCCTCGATCTTCCACATTGCGGCAACAGACTTTTCCAAATTCTTGATGTCTCGTCATTAATGTTGAGCAATTGTGACGTTTCATCACAAGAAATGGGGTGTAAGATTATAAGACTCTTTCATGCTCAGGGGTGTAGGATAGGGAAATTCCACCTGCATGGTTTTCAAATTTAAAGCTGAGGGTTTTGCCAAATTTGAAAATCCTGAGGGTGGAATTTCTCTATCCTACACCCCTGGGTATGAAAGAATATTTATCTCTCATTCAAACCACCAGAATAAGCTCAAAAAACATGAAAATGCATTTGGACTGGTCACCATTTTGAAAAAATCAATCCCCCCCCCCCGAGCTTTTTAGACGAAAACAAATCAGCCAGCAGGATTAAGCATATATCGTAAAAGGTTTTTAATTTCATCACGTCGCCTTTTCTGCATTGCGGCATAGGAGAATTCCAAATTCGTGACGTCATGTCATTGATTGTCAAGCCTTTGTGACGTCATGTCACATGAAATGGGGTGTAAGATAGAAATTTCCAACACCCCTTTCTTACCCTGGACAGCTCTATCTTACACACAGGGAGAGAAAGATATTTCTTACGCCCCTTTTGACCCTTATCTATACTTGTTAATTATACTCCGCAACAAAGTTCGAGAAGCTTTAGAGGGATAAGGCCTAATACTCGCCCCATCCCAAAGCTGTTTGATACATGATTGGTTTCAGTGAACTTAAGTGTAAGTTTCTTCTGTGTCTTTAGCTTTCTTTTGGGACAATGAAGAGACAAAATAATCCTTTTGATTTCTCTCCTTTGATTTCTTTGTTACCTACTCTTTTCTGTTCAGTGATGTGTCCCTAGATATAAGTAGGCATTGTTGATTATCTTCCTTTCCCCATTTTAACCCTTTCACCACTGTAGACCATAATGGACTCATCCATATCAATACATGGTAGAGTCTATTAAAGTTACACAGGGGTGAAAGGGTTAATACTTTTTATGGCATCAGTTTTGATTCTCATAAATTCAATGGAACTTTGTTCACTTTACCAGTACTAAGATAGTTTTCAACCATTTCTTTTATTCTTCAATGTGATCGATATAAGTTTACAACCTAAGGTTAGTCCAAAGGTTTGGGCGTATTCATGTGTTACTCAAGTTCTACATTGTTATCATGTAGGTATAGATTTTGTTGACATTTCGTGTGCTGCATGTTTTCTATTATTGGTGTTACTGAGCAGATATAATAAGTGATTGAGTTAAATGAAGTCTAACAGATGTAAAAACTGACAATTTTGGTAAAATGTTGAGCTTGTTTGTACTGTACAGTTGCTGAGATCAGTAGTAAAATGTTGGGGTTTTTTTTGTACTGTACAGTTGCTGAGATCAGTGGAGCCTTGTTCTACAGGTGGCCATTTAGCAGTCTGTGTTCACCCAAACAGTTAGTGGAGTTCATGGTCATGCAGGTAGACTTCATACCGGAAAAGGAGCAGAGTAAGCGACACTTTCCTGTGTCGAATAAGGTGAGGTTTGTATAGGCCTGTCTGTACAGGTGGTACAGATGTAGCTCTGCATTGGTTCCTCCATGTCTCTTTTCAGACCAGTAACATCAATACATTTAGCACAAAAACTTACAAATGGAATATAATTATATAATCATGAGTGGCTCGCCCTGTATCATCTTTTAGGATCGTTTTCGTAAAGTCAAGATTACAAATGGAAGTAAAAGGGCAGTGTAGTAAATGTGGTGTGCTGTCACACACCGTCACACCATGTAGTGCTCTCAGGTCCTAAAATCTGTTAGAAGGTGGAGGGAATTCACTCACTTGTGTTCTTGTTGAGATAAGGATGTAAAGAGACAGCGCCGAGATGTCGCATCAATGGTGTCGGGCGGTAAAGGGAGATAACTCTCCCCAAATTCATTACAGCAGTTACCTTATAACATGATAATATTTGCCTTCATGACTTAACTGTACGTGTGTCTGTTCTGTGTTCCAGCATGTCCTGGCTGATGTGTGGGTGGCTAGAATGACCAACGCTGGACTGAGTGACCAACAGCATTTCTGTCGTACATTCCTTGGTCATCTGCTGAGTGCAGGAGATGTAGTACTTGGGTAGGTAACAGCTGTCCTACATTCTCTATAGTTACGATGTAGTACTTGGGTAGGTAACAGCTGTCCTACATTCTCTATAGTTACGATGTAGTACTTGGGTAGGTAACAGCTGTCCTACATTCTCTATAGTTACGATGTAGTACTTGGGTAGGTAACAGCTGTCCTACATTCTCTATAGTTACGATGTAGTACTTGGGTAGGTAACAGCTGTCCTACATTCTCTATAGTTACGATGTAGTACTTGGGTAGGTAACAGCTGTCCTACATTCTCTATAGTTACGATGTAGTACTTGGGTAGGTAACAGCTGTCCTACATTCTCTATAGTTACGATGTAGTACTTGGGTAGGTAACAGCTGTCCTACATTCTCTATAGTTACGATGTAGTACTTGGGTAGGTAACAGCTGTCCTACATTCTCTATAGTTACGATGTAGTACTTGGGTAGGTAACAGCTGTCCTACATTCTCTATAGTTACGATGTAGTACTTGGGTAGGTAACAGCTGTCCTACATTCTCTATAGTTACGATGTAGTACTTGGGTAGGTAACAGCTGTCCTACATTCTCTATAGTTACGATGTAGTACTTGGGTAGGTAACAGCTGTCCTACATTCTCTATAGTTACGATGTAGTACTTGGGTAGGTAACAGCTGTCCTACATTCTCTATAGTTACGATGTAGTACTTGGGTAGGTAACAGCTGTCCTACATTCTCTATAGTTACGATGTAGTACTTGGGTAGGTAACAGCTGTCCTACATTCTCTATAGTTACGATGTAGTACTTGGGTAGGTAACAGCTGTCCTACATTCTCTATAGTTACGATGTAGTACTTGGGTAGGTAACAGCTGTCCTACATTCTCTATAGTTACGATGTAGTACTTGGGTAGGTAACAGCTGTCCTACATTCTCTATAGTTACGATGTAGTACTTGGGTAGGTAACAGCTGTCCTACATTCTCTATAGTTACGATGTAGTACTTGGGTAGGTAACAGCTATCCTACATTCTCTATAGTTACCATGTAGTACTTGGGTAGGTAACAGCTGTCCTACATTCTCTATAGTTACGATGTAGTACTTGGGTAGGTAACAGCTGTCCTACATTCTCTATAGTTACGATGTAGTACTTGGGTAGGTAACAGCTGTCCTACATTCTCTATAGTTACGATGTAGTACTTGGGTAGGTAACAGCTGTCCTACATTCTCTATAGTTACGATGTAGTACTTGGGTAGGTAACAGCTGTCCTACATTCTCTATAGTTACGATGTAGTACTTGGGTAGGTAACAGCTGTCCTACATTCTCTATAGTTACGATGTAGTACTTGGGTAGGTAACAGCTGTCCTACATTCTCTATAGTTACGATGTAGTACTTGGGTAGGTAACAGCTGTCCTACATTCTCTATAGTTACGATGTAGTACTTGGGTAGGTAACAGCTGTCCTACATTCTCTATAGTTACGATGTAGTACTTGGGTAGGTAACAGCTGTCCTACATTCTCTATAGTTACGATGTAGTACTTGGGTAGGTAACAGCTGTCCTACATTCTCTATAGTTACGATGTAGTACTTGGGTAGGTAACAGCTGTCCTACATTCTCTATAGTTACGATGTAGTACTTGGGTAGGTAACAGCTGTCCTACATTCTCTATAGTTACGATGTAGTACTTGGGTAGGTAACAGCTGTCCTACATTCTCTATAGTTACGATGTAGTACTTGGGTAGGTAACAGCTGTCCTACATTCTCTATAGCGTATCTAAAATATATCTATCTGTGTAAGCTGTCTTCCCCCAAACACCTACCACCACCACTTCTGTTCTTTAAAGAGAAGAAACAACGGGAAAATGCATTATTAATACAAGTGAGTATTAAGTATTACGTATTGGTGTGTCAAAATCTTCATGCCTTTGTTACAGATTTGATTTCACCAATGCCAACATCAACAATCGTGAGCTTGAGAACATTAAACCCGAAAAAGTGCCAGATGTTGTAAGTATATTAACAAGGCCAAACATTACATCGCTTCAAAGTTTAATGTAAGATGTCTGGATAAAATCTGATTTTACAGGCAAATTTTGAAGAGTTTCATTGTATGTGTAGGACATGGCTAGACAATAGAGGTTACCTGGTAGTCAGAGACAAGTTATGTGTAGGACAGGGCTAGACAATAGAGGTTATCTGGTAGTCAGAGACAAGTTATGTGTAGGACAGGGCTAGACGATAGAGGTAGCCTGGTATTCAGAGACAAGTTATGTGTAGGACAGGGCTAGACAATAGAGATTATCTGGTAGTCAGATACAAGTTATGTGTAGGACAGGGCTAGACAATAGAGGTTATCTGGTAGTCAGAGACAAGTTATGTGTAGGACAGGGCTAGACAATAGAGGTTATCTGGTAGTCAGAGACAAGTTATGTGTAGGACAGGGCTAGACAATAGAGGTTATCTGGTAGTCAGAGACAAGTTATGTGTAGGACAGGGCTAGACAATAGAGGTTATCTGGTAGTCAGAGACAAGTTATGTGTAGGACAGGGCTAGACAATAGAGGTTATCTGGTAGTCAGAGACAAGTTATGTGTAGGACAGGGCTAGACAATAGAGGTTATCTGGTAGTCAGAGACAAGTTATGTGTAGGACAGGGCTAGACAATAGAGGTTATCTGGTAGTCAGAGACAAGTTATGTGTAGGACAGGGCTAGACAATAGAGGTTATCTGGTAGTCAGAGACAAGTTATGTGTAGGACAGGGCTAGACAATAGAGGTTATCTGGTAGTCAGAGACAAGTTATGTGTAGGACAGGGCTAGACAATAGAGGTTATCTGGTAGTCAGAGACAAGTTATGTGTAGGACAGGGCTAGACAATAGAGGTTATCTGGTAGTCAGAGACAAGTTATGTGTAGGACAGGGCTAGACAATAGAGGTTATCTGGTAGTCAGAGACAAGTTATGTGTAGGACAGGGCTAGACAATAGAGGTTATCTGGTAGTCAGAGACAAGTTATGTGTAGGACAGGGCTAGACAATAGAGGTTATCTGGTAGTCAGAGACAAGTTATGTGTAGGACAGGGCTAGACAATAGAGGTTACCTGGTAGTCAGAGACAAGTTATGTGTAGGACAAGGCTAGACGATAGAGGTTATCTGGTAGTCAGAGACAAGTTATGTGTAGGACAGGGCTAGACAATAGAGGTTATCTGGTAGTCAGAGACAAGTTTTGTGTAGGACAGGGCTAGACAATAGAGATTATCACGTAGTCAGAGACAAGTTATGTGTAGGACAGGGCTAGACAATAGAGGTCTGTTACCGTCAGGTTACATGGCTCAGTCCAACAGATAGAGAAAAGAATCAGGTTGTGATTGGTTGTCTCATTAACTCATTTACCACTGAAGACTCATTTGAGCTCTTCTAATTCAAAGGTTGGAATAATTCATTTTGAAATTTCAGGGATGATTGAGTTAAGGGACGATAGTGCTTGTTTGATACTTTTGATTAAAACAATTTCTTCAGTAAAACAATTACACTTTGCTTGTGAAATCTTGAAGGTGATTGTCAGGAAGGTGTTTGGGGACAAGACACAGAGGAACAAAAAGAGGCGATGGAAACTGAGACATCTCCATGAAGAAACAGCAAGCAATGACAGGTGAGATTAAAACAATGACAGGTGAGACTGAAGCAATGACAGGTGAGATTAAAACAATGACAGGTGAGACTGAAGCAATGACAGGTGAGATTAAAACAATGACAGGTGAGATTAACTCATTCAACCCTGAAGACACATTTGAACTCTTCCATTTCAAAGGTTTTAATAGTTCATTTTGAAATTTCAGGGGTGAATGAGTTAAAACTGACAGATGAGACTGAAGCATTGACAGATGAGATTAAAACAATGACAGATGAGATTAAAACAATGACAGATGAGACTGAGGCAATGACAGGTGAGATTAAAACAATGACAGATGAGACTGAAGCAATGACAGATGAGATTAAAACATTGACAGATAAGACTGAAGCAATGACAGGTGAGATTAAAACAATGATAGGTGAGATTAAAACAATGACAGGAGAAATTAAAACAATGACAGGTGAGACTGAAGCAATGACAGGTGAGACTGAAGCAATGACTAGTGAGATTGAACCAATGATAGGTGAGAGATTAAAGTAATGACAGGTGAGATTTAACCAATGACAGGTGAGATTAAAGCAATGAAAGGTGAGATTTAACCAATGACAGGTAAGATTAAAGCAATGGCAGGTGACACTAAAGCAATGACAGGTGAGACGGAAACAGTGACAATTGAGATTGAATCGATGACAGGTGAGAATGATGCAATGACAAGTGAGATTGAATCGATGACAGTAGAGAATGATGCAATGACAAGTGAGACAAAAGCAATGACAGGTGAGATTAAAGCAATGACAGGTTAGATTAAAGCAATGACAAGTGAGATTGAAGCAATGACAGGTGAGACTGAGGCATTGACAGGCGAGATTGAAGCAATGACAAATGATATTGAAGTGATGACAGGTGAGATTGAAGCAATGACAGGTGAGACTGAGGCATTGACAGGTTAGATTGAAGCAATGACAAGTGAGATTGAAGCAGTTACAGGTGAGATTGAAGCAATGACAGGTGAAATGAAGAACCGAAACATTTAACCAGTGTAACAGACAAATTAGCCTGGGGGCAAGGTGTGATGACTGTAAACATTGACTGGATGATAAACACCTTATGTTATTATTAAAAAAAAAAATTGCTAGAGTTGTTTTTACAGAGACAAAATTTTCTTGTTTAGAAATGACAATTCTAAAAAAGGTTGTCATTAACTACACTGTCTCTGATATTAAGCAAACTTGTCAACATTTTGCTGTAATTGATTACTAATACAGGAATAGTTATTTTTTAGGAGTCAAACCTATGCTAGTTTGCTAGTTTTAGGGTCAACTGAATGAGCTAAAGAGAAATTTTCCCTAGCCGAGTCGGTTATTTAAAAGAATTTTGCTCATTATAAACTTGTTCATATGTGTTCTAAAATATTTTGTATTAGGTCTTGACTGGCACATTGATTAAGCAGCCAGTGTCATGATCTCCCGTAGGTGACTACTTAACACAGGTTTACTGTTAGTGGTTTTCATGCATCATTACCATTGTTTTTATTTCAGGGATTACAATGACTTTTTGGAAGACTTGGAAGAAGATGCAAATTACCGCCAAGGTGTCAACATCTATAAAGGTAGTTGATTAGTGCTCAGAAACAATGTAAATAATTTGATTCGGGAGATCAGACCCCAATATCATTGGGGCCTAACTGCCAAAGGATATCATGTATATTGCCATGATGTAATAGAACAGTCCTTATTAACAATATCCTATTTCACCTAAGATCATGTTTTGAAATGAAAATCGAAAATTAAAGGAGATTCACATTTACACTAAAGTCTAAACTCTGCCAGATACCAGAGCGAAGGAAAATCCCTACATAAATAGCAAAGGATGTACAGATCCCACAAAGATAGCATAGGGTGTACAGAGCCCACAAAGATAGCATAGGGTGTACAGATCCCCACAAAGATAGCATAGGGTGAACAGATCCCCACAAAGATAGCATAGGGTGTAAAGAGCCCACAAAGATAGCATAGGGTGTACAGATCCCACAAAGATAGCATAGGGTGTACAGATCCCCACAAATATAGCATAGGGTTTACAAAGCCCACAAAGATAGCATAGGGCGTACAGAGCCCACAAAGATAGCATAGGGTGTACAGATCCCCACAAATATAGCATAGGGTTTACAAAGCCCACAAAGATAGCATAGGGTGTACAGAGCACACAAATATAACATAGGGTGTACAGAGCCCACAAAGATAACATAGGGTGTACAGAGCCCACACATATAGCATAGGGTGTACAGATCACTGCAAATATAGCATAGGGTGTACAGAGCTCACAAATATAACATAGGGTGTACAGAGCCCACAAAGATAACATGGGGTGTACAGATCTCACAAATATAGCATTGGGTGTACAGAGCCCACAAAGATAACATGGGGTGTACAGAGCTCACAAATATAACATAGGGTGTACAGAGCTCACAAATATAGCATAGGGTGTACAGAGCCCACAAAGAAAACATGGGGTGTACAGAGCCCACAAAGATAACATAGGGTGTGCAGAGCCCACAAAGATAACATAGGGTGTACAGAGCCCACAAAGATAACATGGGGTGTACAGAGCTCACAAATATAACATAGGGCGTACAGAGCCCACAAAGATAACATAGGGTGTAAAGATCCCCACAAATATAGCATAGTGTGTACAGATCCCCACAAATATAGCATAGGGGTAAAGATCCCCACAAATATAACATAGGGTGTACAGAGCCCACAAAGATAACATGGGGTGTACAGAGCCCACAAAGATAACATAGGGTGTACAGAGCTCACAAATATAACATAGGGAGTACAGAGCCCACAAAGATAACATGGGGTGTACAGAGCCCACAAAGATAACATGGGGTGTACAGAGCTCACAAATATAACATAGGGAGTACAGAGCCCACAAAGATAACATGGGGTGTACAGAGCCCACAAAGATAACATGGGGTGTACAAAGCTCACAAATATAACATAGGGTGTACAGAGCCCACAAAGATAACATAGGGTGTACGGAGCCCACAAAGATAACATAGGGTGTACAGAGCCAACAAATATAACTAAGGATGTACAGAGCCCACAAATATAGCATAGGGGTAAACATCCCCACAAATATAGCATAGGGTGTACAGATACCTGCAAATATAGCATAGGGTGTACAGAGCCCACAAAGATAACATGGTGTACAGATCCCCACAAATATAGCATAGGGGTAAAGATCCCCACAAATATAGCATAGGGTGTACAGAGCCCACAAAGATAACATAGGGTGTACAGATCCCCACAAATATAGCATGGGGGTAAAGATCCCCACAAATATAGCATAGGGTGTACAGAGCCCACAAAGATAACATAGGGTGTACAGAGTCCACAAATATAGCATAGGGTGTACAGAGCCCACAAATATAGCATAGGGTGTACAGATCCCCACAAATATAGCATAGGGAGTACAGAGCCCACAAAGATAACATAGGGTGGACAGATCCCCACAAATATAGCATGGGGGTAAAGATCCCCACAAATCTAGCATAGGGTGTACAGAGCCCACCAATATAGCATAGGGTGTACAGATCACACAAAGATAACATAGGGTGTACAGAGCCCACAATGATAGCATAGGGTGTACAGATCCCACAAAGGTAGCATAGGGTGTACAGAGCCCAACAAAGATAGCATAGGGTGTACAGATCCCCACAAATATAGCATAGGGTGTACAGATCCCCACAAGGATGGCATAGGGTGTAAAGAGCCCAAAAATATAGCATAGGGTGTACAGATCCCACAAAGATAACATAGGGTGTACAGAGCCCACAAATATAGCATAGGGTGTACAGATCCCACAAAGATAGCCTAGGGTGTAAAGAGCCCACAAATATAGCATAGGGTGTAAAGGTCCCCACAAATATAGCATAGGGTGTACAGATCCCCACAAAGATAACATAGGGTGTACAGAGCCCACAAAGATAACATAGGGTGTAAAGATCCCCACAAATATAGCATAGGGTGTACAGAGCCCATAAATATAGCATAGGGTGTACAGATCCCACAAATATAGCATAGGATGTACAGAGCCCACAAATATAGCATAGGGTGTATGGAATATTGAGACCAGCTTTTTTGATGAATTGATGTCTCTAATGTTAGATATACATTCATTTTCAGACAACAGTAAGATTGCTGTTGATGCAGATGACACTGATGATGAAGACCTGCCTCAGATCAGTCTCCAAGAGATGCTTGATGACCTACATATTGAAGAAGATGCTACTGGTGGGGAGGGAGCTGAAATGATAGAATAGTACCCGTGTGTTAGAAACAGTTACATTTTACAAGGTTTTAACAGCTATACCCAACCAACACCCTTTTCAATAATGTCTTTCAGATGCATTTTATGGATGAAGTCCTGCTGTTTTTTGACAATAATTCACTTTTGATGCAAAGTATGAAAGCACCTGATTATTTTTCACTATCAAATAACATATAAACTAACCGCTTGTCCTATCCAAAGCATGGCATTTTCTTTTAAACTCTTCAAACATGAATGGCTGTATGTTTTGTTTGAATAAATCATGAAGGTCTAATGTCTTTGTGGTATCTGATTCTGTGTTTACAAGATTCTTACCTGGGTTAAAGGTAAAATATGAGAAACCTTCCTCTTATAAAAGATAGTTCATTAAAGAAGTAACGCTACAGATTCTGGGACTAATGACTTCTATATTACTGCTCTAACCACAAATTTGAAACATATTATTCTATACCTCCCTAGGGAAAAGGTCTTCCCAAGTACATGGTCTTCTCAACTCCAACAACCCAGGTGGAGTATAAAATGGTCTGGGGTGGATGTTGCGGTATCTGTGATGTAGCATTCAAGTGAGGTGGCACTATAAATGATGCCGTTGAAAGCACGTTTCCACTACAAACAGAACAAAATACATCTCCAGCACACACATAGGGAGATACCAGCCAGGTGGCATAGGACTAGTAGTTAGCGTCTGATGAGGCAAAAATTGTATATCCTAATTGTATTAATTGTATATCTTTGTACTGTAAAGCGCTTTAGAGTGGCTAATGTTAGCTGGATAGGGCGCTATATCAAATGTTGTATATTATTATTATTACATGCAGGCCTGTGAGAGGTTAATTTGTACCCAGGCCTTAAGTATGAACAGCACTTGAGAGTAGCTAATGTGTATGAGATATTTGTATAAATGGCTACAATAATACTTGTCCTATGCTGTTCTGGCTGATCTCAAGAAAATTCTGGTCAGTCAACTCATTATCAGGTGATCCAGATTGTTCATCAATTACAGAAAAAGATCTTGGACCTACATTTATAAAGATATGATTAATAATTGTTTGGAAAAGGAATCATAAGTAGATCTATAATGGATATAATATGATGACGATAAAAATCATGTAACCAACATACAGTATATTCTTGCCAGTCCTACTATAGTTTATTGTTAGCTGAGCTCAACTGGCCCGACTAGACCCGAAGGGCTAAGTGAGCTTATGCCGTGGTGCTGCATCAGTCATCCGTCCGGTGTCAATTTTTTGCCTTATGCCTAGGGTGATAATATTTGGCCGGTACCAAGTTTGTTCAAATGAATGACCTTCGCCGATACGATATTCAAGGTCACGAGTCAGTTGTCTTAAAAACACTATAAAACAACTTTTTCTGTATAGGGTGGTGATATTTGGCCAGAAGCATGTTGGGATGAAGGGCCTACCATGTTTGTTCAAATGAATGACCTTCGCTGATATTCAAGGTCTCGGGTCAGTTGTCTTAAAGAAACTATAAAACAACTTCTTCTGAATAGGGTGGTGATATTTGGCCAGAAGCATGCTGGGATGAAGGGCTGCCAAGTTGCAATTGTTCAAATGAATGACCTTCGCTGATATTCAAGGTCTCCGGTCAGTTGTCTTAAAACACTATAAAACACTTAGGGTGGTGATATTTGGCCAGAATCATGTTGGGATAAACGGCCTCCAAATTTGTTTAAATGAATGACCTTCGCCCATATTCAAGTCATAGCTGTCAATTGTCTTTAACACATTTAAAAAGCATCTTCTGAATAACCAAAACTTCCAGGGTGATTGTCAACTGTTCATATTACTCTTTAAAAGTCATCTTCTCAATAAACAAAAGGTATAGGGCAGTGATATTTGGCAATTTGCATTCTAGGATGAAGGGCTATACAGTTTGTTCAACTTAATGTCCATGTTTGACTTTCAATGTCACAGGGGTCAAATAAGTATAATTCGTTTAACAGGTTCTTTCGATTGACTTTAAGTCAAGACACTGATATTTTGCCTGTAGCTTTATTTTAGTTCACTTTTAAGGTAACGATTGTTCGATTAATACTAGGTGAGCGATGCAAGCCCATTGGACCTCTTGTTATTTTCATGTTGATTTCACAACAGGTGACAGTTGTTCATCATTGTTTATCTAACTTGAATAACTGTTTTTTTTTTGTATTGCAAAATTACACCAGGTTTATCAAGTGTAGTTTTGAAATTATGAAATGAGATAGGATTAAGACTGTGTTATGAAATGCCAGGAGTTTCTACTATAACCCATTAAATGTTGTCTTTTGTTGATTAACTAAACCAGAAAGTTATTTTCATTGAGGAAAAATGCAACAAACATACACATGTTAGTTTATTTACTTATAATTGCATCACAGAAAATATAAAGCATTTCAAACCCAACACTGTGGCTGTGGTTTATTAGCTTTACTGGCCCAAAGTTAAAATCAACTTACGAAGATGATGAACCCATTGCTTGTCAACTGTGGCTCGTCAACTTTTCTATAAAAAGATTACTACCTGAAGTCCACAACGGCTGACTTTGGAACAGTCCTTGGCCAAGAGAACTCAAAGTTAAATAAATGAGGGATAGTGGCACAGGGTCGGGCTTACAAGTGAAATCGGGGTTATTAACACTACAGTAGTTATGTTTGGGTGAAGGGATCCTATATACTACAATGGCATGTCTGGGCCAAGGGCATCCATGACTAAATACGGATGGAGGGATTGTTAGCCATTGTTGTGCAGCAGTGCCGTAAATGGACGGTCGCCTGCTCGCCAATGGCGGTTAAAGTCTTGCTCGAGCGACCAAAAGTTGTCAATAGTGAGGTAGTCACTGGTAAAACAAAAATAGATTGGACGACTGTCGAAAAACTTATGAATAAAAGAAATTATAGTCCCTTCCACATTAACTGGGGGCTGTACATTTTTCAGTTGTCATTACTTCGATTTGAATTGAACTGTCCGTAATTTAGAAAATGCGATGATTTGTTTTTCAGATTTTCTAAATAAATACTACTGTCTTCTTCGTCTACATAATCCCCACCCCTATACACAAATATAGGGGGTGGGGGTCGGTCAGTACCTTTAGTGCGCTCTGTACACAGGGGCAAGGCACAGACTTAACCCCACTCCTATACACCTAAATAGTGACACTTTAAGTATATAGGGGATGGGGGTCAGTCAGTGCCTTTAGTGCGCTCTGTACACAGGGGCAAGGCACAGACTTAACCCCCACCCCTATACACATAAATAGGGACACCATAAGTATATAGGGGATGGGGGTCGGTCAGTGCCTTTAGTGCGCTCTGTACACAGGGGCAAGGCACAGACTTAACCCCCACCCCTATACACATAAAAAGTGACACTCTAAGTATATAGGGGGTGGGGGTCGGTCTGTGCCTTTAGTGCGCTCTGTACACAGGGGCAAGGCACAGACTTAACCCCCACCCCTATACACATAAATAGCGACACCATAAGTATATAGGGGATGGGGGTCGGTCAGTGCCTTTAGTGCGCTCTGTACACAGGGGCAAGGTACAGACTTAACCCCCACCCCTATACACATAAAAAGTGACACTCTAAGTATATAGGGGGTGGGGGTCGGTCTGTGCCTTTAGTGCGCTCTGTACACAGGGGCAAGGCACAGACTTAACCCCCACCCCTATACACATAAATAGCGACACCATAAGTATATAGGGGATGGGGGTCGGTCAGTGCCTTTAGTGCGCTCTGTACACAGGGGCAAGGCACAGACTTAACCCCCACCCCTATACACATAAATAGGGACACCATAAGTATATAGGGGATGGGGGTCGGTCAGTGCCTTTAGTGCGCTCTGTACACAGGGGCAAGGCACAGACTTAACCCCCACCCCTATACACATAAAAAGTGACACCATAAGTATATAGGGGGTGGGGGTCGGTCTGTGCCTTTAGTGCGCTCTGTACACAGGGGCAAGGCACAGACTTAACCCCCACCCCTATACACATAAATAGGGACACCATAAGTATATAGGGGATGGGGGTCGGTCAGTGCCTTTAGTGCGCTCTGTACACAGGGGCAAGGCACAGACTTAACCCCCACCCCTATACACATAAAAAGTGACACTCTAAGTATATAGGGGGTGGGGGTCGGTCTGTGCCTTTAGTGCGCTCTGTACACAGGGGCAAGGCACAGACTTAACCCCCACCCCTATACACATAAATAGCGACACCATAAGTATATAGGGGGTGGGGGTCGGTCAGTGCCTTTAGTGCGCTCTGTACACAGGGGCAAGGTACAGACTTAACCCCCACCCTATACACATAAATAGTGACACTATAAGTATATAGGGGATGGGGGTCGGTCTGTGCCTTTAGTGCGCTCTGTACACAGGGACAAGGCACAGACTTAACCCCCACCCTTATACACATAAATAGTGACACAATACGTATATAGGGGATGGGGGTCGGTCTGTGCCTTTAGTGCGCTCTGTACACAGGGACAAGGCACAGACTTAACCCCCACCCTATACACATAAATAGTGACACTATAAGTATATAGGGGGTGGGGGTCGGTCTGTGCCTTTAGTGCGCTCTGTACACAGGGACAAGGCACAGACTTAACCCCCACCCTATACACATAAATAGTGACACTATAAGTATATAGGGGGTGGGGGTCGGTCTGTGCCTTTAGTGCGCTCTGTACACAGGGACAAGGCACAGACTTAACCCCCACCCTATACACATAAATAGTGACACTATAAGTATATAGGGGATGGGGGTCGGTCTGTGCCTTTAGTGCGCTCTGTACACAGGGACAAGGCACAGACTTAACCCCCACCCTATACACATACATAGTGACACTATAAGTATATAGGGGGTGGGGGTTGGTCTGTGCCTTTAGTGCGCTCTGTACACAGGGGCAAGGTACAGTTTGAACCCCCACCCTATGCACATAAATAGTGACACTATAAGTATATAGGGGGTCGGTCTGTGCCTTTAGTGCTCTCTGTACACAGGGACAAGGCACAGACTTAACCCCCACCCTATACACATAAATAGTGACACTATAAGTATATAGGGGGTGGGGGTCGGTCTGTGCCTTTAGTGCGCTCTGTACACAGGGGCAAGGTACAGACTTAACCCCCACCCTATACACATAAACAGTGACACTATTAGTATATAGGGGGTCGGTCTGTGCCTTTAGCGGCTCTGTACACAGGGACAAGGTACAGACTTAACCCCTCCCCCTATACACATAAATAGGGACACTATAAGTATAAAGGGGGTGGGTCTGTGCCTTTAGTGTGCTCTGTGCACAGGGGCAAGGTACAGATTTAACCCCTACCCCTATACACATAAATAGTGACACTATAAGTATAAAGGGGGTGGGGTCGGTCTGTGCCTTTTCCCTTATGGATGGCTCTAAACCACTCAAAATTGAAAAATATTTCGTTAATAGGCATATAATTATTTTTGATGTTTAAATAGACAAATATGTAAAATCTAATTTGGTTTACAGTATTCTAATAAATTTACAGTATTCTAATAAAATTGCCAAGCTTTTTGAAATATAATTATGTTATCCCACTAGATAGATTTCAATATTACACGTGCCGCGTTGTCAACAGGATCGCGAAACAGTTTTACATTGAGACGTAACGTTTAATTCCATATGTCAATAAGGTGATTATTTCTGTTCGAATTTAGGCTTAAAATGGCGTAAATGTCATATTTTGGAGAAACGAACGTTAATTCACATTTTGACATCCGTCTGAATTTGGTCACGATGCCAAGGTAAGATGTGATAGACTAGTAAGATGGTATACAATAGATGATATACTGTGGATATAGTTTACTATCAAATGAAAACAAATATAGCAATTAATGGTATTGCATAATTTCAGTGAAGTCGGTATACAAAATAATTAAAAGTAAAGAAGTGAAACGCACTGTTAACACATTGCCATACCTTTGTCAATGATTCATATATTTTAAAATCAGGTATCATTAGGTCACTATTGAAATATCAAAAGTATTGAAACCAAGTGCATTGCTATACATTTTCAGTAAGAACCAAGATCGCACGGTAGCACAACAAACGCACCAGAAATTTCACATCAAACCAAACAACAAAGTAGTATAAGAAAATCTTTATTATTGAAAATGTACATTTTTTTTTTTTATAAAAGATCAGTTTGATCAAGAAACAAATCTCTATAAGAACCTACATCTATAGCGTATATTCAAAGACTGTTTTTGGGAATCAAGGTATCTCTAAAACGGCCGACTAGATTTGGTGGGTGTATGTACCTACCGAAATGTATCAAATCCCATTAATAAATGTTGCGGGTCCGTAAAGGTATCAGCAATATTTCGTCAGGAAATGCAAATAAAAGTTTCACGCTTAAGCCATACCTTGTAGGGAATGACCTCTGGAGGTTTGAGGTATATACCGTACCTTGTAGGGCATGACGTTTGGAGGTTTGAGGTATATACATACCTTGTAGGGAATGACCTCTGGCGGTTTGAGGTATATACCGTGCCTTGTAGGGAATGACATCTAGAGGTTTGAGGTATATACATACCTTGTAGGGAATGACCTCTGGCGGTTTGAGGTATATACCGTTCCTTGTAGGGAATGACGTCTAGAGGTTTGAGGTATATACCGTACCTTGTAGAGAATGACGTCTAGAGGTTTAAGGTATATACCGTACCTTGTAGGGAATGACGTCTGGAGTTGTAGGGAATGACGTCTGGAGGTTTGAGGTATATACCGTTCCTTGTAGGGAATGACGTCAATAGGTTTGGGGGATATACCGTACCTTGTAGGGGATGACGTCCATACGTTTGGGGCATATACCGTACCTTGTAGAGAATGACGTCTGGAGGTTTGAGGTATATACCATACCTTGTAGGGAATGACGTCTGGAGGTGTAAGGTATATACCGTTCCTTGTAGGGAATGACGTCAATAGGTTTGGGGCATATACCGTACCTTGTAGGGGATGACGTCCATACGTTTGGGGCATATACCGTACCTTGTAGAGAATGACGTCTAGAGGTTTTAGGTATATACCGTACCTTGTAGGGAATTACGTCTGGAGGTTTGAGGTATATACCGTACCTTGTAGGGAATGACGTCAATAGGTTTGGGGTATATACCGTACCTTGTAGGGGATGACGTCCATACGTTTGGGGTATATACCGTACCTTGTAGAGAATGACGTCTAGAGGTTTTAGGTATATACCGTACCTTGTAGGAAATGACGTCTGAAGGTTTGAGGTATATACCGTACCTTGTAGAGAATAACGTCTGGAGGTTTGAAGTATATACCGTACCTTGTAGAGAATGACGTCTGGAAGTTTGAGGTATATACCGTACCCTGTAGGGAATGACGTCTGGAGGCTTGAGGTATATACCGTACCTTGTAGGGAATGACGTCTGGAAGTTTGAGGTATATACCGTACCTTGTAGAGAATGACGACTGGAGGTTTGAGGTATATACCGTACCTTGTAGAGAATGACGTCTGGAAGTTTGAGGTATATACCGTACCTTGTAGGGAATGACGTCTGGAGGTTTGAGGTATATACCGTACCTTGTAGGGGATGACGTCCATAGGTTTGGGGTACATACCGTACCTTGTAGGGGATGACGTCCATAGGTTTGGGGTATATACCTACCTTGTAGAGAATGACGTCTAGAGGTTTGAGGTATATACCGTACCTTGTAGGGAATGACGTCTGGAGGTTTGAGGTATATACCGTACCTTGTAAAGAATGACGTCTGGAGGTTTGAGGTATATACCGTGACTTGTAGGGAATGACGTCTGGAGGTTATATACCGTACCTTGTAGGGAATGACGTCTGGAGGTCTGAGGTATATACCGTACCTTGTAAAGAATGACGTCTGGAGGTTTGAGGTATATCCCGTACCTTGTAGGGAATGACGTTTGGAGGTTTGAGGTATATACCGTGACATGTAGGGAATGACCTCTGGAGGTTTGAGGTATATACCGTACCTTGTAAAGAATGACGTCTGGAGGTTTGAGGTATATACCGTGACTTGTAGGGAATGACGTCTGGGGGTGTAAGGTATATACCGTTCCTTGTAGGGAATGGCGTCTGGAGGTTTGAGGTATATACCGTACCTTGGAGGGAATGACGTTTGGAGGTTTGAGGTATATACCGTGCCTTGTAGGGAATGACGTCTGGAGGTTTGAGGTATATACCGTGACTTGTAGGGAATGACGTCTGGAGGTGTAAGGTATATACCGGTCCTTGTAGGGAATGACGTCTGGAGGTTTGAGGTATATACCGTACCTTCTAGGGAATGATGTCTGGAGGTTTGAGGTATATACCATACCTTGTAGGGAATGACGTCTGGAGGTTTGGGGTATATGCAGTACCTTGTAGGGAATGACGTCTGGAGGTGTGAGGTATATACCGTACCTTCTAGGGAATGATGTCTGGAGGGTTGAGGTATATACCATACCTTGTGGACAATGACGTCAGGAGGTTTGAGGTATATACCGTACCTTGTAAAGAATGACGTCTGGAGGTTTGAGGTATATACCATTCCTTGTGGACAATGACGTCTGGAGGTTTGAGGTATATACCGTACCTTGAAGGGAATGACGTCTGGATGTTTGAGGTATATACCATACCTTTTAGGGAATGACGTCTGGAGGTTTGAGGTATATACCATACCTTGTGGACAATGACGTCTGGAGGTTTGAGGTATATACCGTACCTTGTAGGGAATGACGTCTGGATGTTTGAGGTATATACCATACCTTTTAGAGAATGACGTCTGGAGGTTTGAGGTATATACCGTACCTTGTGGAGAATGACGTCTGGAGGTTTGAGGTATATACCATACCTTGTAGGGAATGACGGCTGGAGGTTTGAGGTATATACCGTACCTTGTAGGGAATGACGTCTGGAGGTGTGAGGTATAAGGTTTGAGGTATATACCGTACCTTGTAGGGAATGACGTCTGGAGGTGTGAGGTATATACCGTACCTTGAAGGGAATGACGTCTGGAGGTTTGAGGTATATACCGTACCTTTTAGGGAATGACGTCTGGAGGTTTGGGGGATATACCGTACCTTGTAGGGAATGACGTCTGGAGGTTTGAGGTATATAACGTGACTTGTAGGGAAGGACGTCTGGAGGTTTGAGGTATATACCGTACCATGTAGGGAATGACGTCTGGAAGTTTGAGGGATATACCGTACCTTGTAGGGAATGACGTCTGGAGGTGTGAGGTATATACCGTACCATGTAGGGAATGACGTCTGGAAGTTTGGGGTATATACCGTACCTTGTAGAGACGTTCGACTAATACCATACCTTGTAGGGAATGACGTCTGGAGGGTTGAGGTATATACCGTACCATGTAGGGAATGACGTCTGGAAGTTTGAGGTATATACCGTACCTTGTAGGGAATGACGTCAATAGGTTTGGGGTATATACCGTACCTTGTAGGGAATGACGTCCATAGGTTTTGGGTATATACCGTACCTTGTAGGAATGACGTCTGGAGGTTTGAGGTATATACCGTACCTTGTAGGGAATGAAGTCTGGAGGTTTGGGGTATATAACGAACCTTGTAGGGAATGACGCCTGGAGGTTTGAGGTATATACCGTACCTTGTAGGGAATGACGTCTGGAGGTTTGAGGTATATACCGTACCATGTAGGGAATGACGTCTGGAGGTTTAAGGTATATACCGTATCTTGTAGGTAATGACGTCTGTAGGTTTGAGGTATATACCGTACCTTGTAGGGAATGACGTCTGGAGGTTTGAGGTATATACCATCCCTTGTAGGGAATGACGTCTGGAGGTTTGAGGGATATACCGTACCATGTAGGGAATGACGTCTGGAAGTTTGAGGTATATACCGTACCTTGTAGGGAATGACGTCTGAAGGTTTGGGGTATATACCGTACCTTGTAGGGAATGACGTCCATAGGTTTGGGGTATATACCGTACCTTGTAGGGAATGACGTCTGAAGGTTTGGGGTATATACCGTCCCTTGTAGGGAATGACGTCTGAAGGTTTGGGGTATATACCGTCCCTTGTAGGGAATGACGTCTGGAGGTGTAAGGTATATACCGTTCCTTGTAGGAAAAGACGTCCATAGGTTTGGGGTATATACCGTACCATGTAGGGAATGACGTCTGGAAGTTTGAGGGATATACCGTACCTTGTAGGGAATGACGTCTGAAGGTTTGAGGTATATACCGTACCTTGTAGGGAATGATGTCTGGAGGTTTGAGGTATATATCTACCTTGTAGGGAATGACGTCTGGAGGTTTGAGGTATATACCTACCTTGTAGGGAATGACGTCTGGAGGTTTAAGGTATATACTGTACCTTGTAGGGAATGACGTCTGGAGGTTTGAGGTATATACCGTTCCTTGTAGGGAATGACGTCTGGAGGTTTACGTCTGGAGGTTTGAGGTATATACCTACCTTGTAGGGAATGACGTCTGGAAGTTTGAGATATATACCTACCTTGTAGGGAATGACGTCTGGAGGTTTGAGGTATATACCGTGACTTGTAGGGAATGACGTCTGGAGGCTTGAGGTATATACCTACCTTGTAGGGAAAGATGTCTCGAAGTTTGAGATATATACCTACCTCGTAGGGAATGACGTCTGGAGGTTTGGGGTATATACCGTACCTTGTAGAGACGTTCGACTACAGGCAGAAAAACCTACCGAAATATTGGGACTTTTAGAGTTATATTTTTTCGCCCCTTGGAAATCATCTGTTGTTACTTACTGATTAAATGTGACTGTGTACAAAACACGATACTGTTGTTTGATAAACCATTCCAAAATATCGATTGATAATAAGTGCACGATTTCTTTACACGTTAAACATGCAATAATAACATTCTCAAGGCATGAATTCATTGGAGTCAATATTATGAAAGTTTACAATTCAACAATGGTCACATCGCTACAAAGTCTATGATATAAATCTGTTTACAAAATATGAAAGGATAAAACATACTTTTGAAGTTTAAATTGGGTCAATTCACATAAACCAAGGAAGCACGAAAACATCATCATTACTTTAAACGTTCGAGCACGCCAAACAAACATTTCAAATTTGGTGTGATTTTTGTATACTCATATTGTATGAATGCCTACATTCTTTATTTCTAATATTTTTCAAATATTGGTGAAATCCAATCCAAGTCTTTATATTATTACTGCATGTAGAACTGCATAATGCTCTCATTAAATATTTAAAACATCGGATCAGTCAGATTTGACGTTGTACCTAGTTAGAAGGACGTGACACTTTATGTTAAAAACAACAATTGCTCTGTAGAAAATATTGTTATTTACTTGTTTTTTTCGGGATATATGTTTTAGCCTCAATTCGCATAAGGGATTGAACGCAAGTTTATATATCACGTGAACAACCGTTTGTACAAACATACATGCTGTGTGTAACGCCAATGGACATCCTCGCAAGTAGGTCACGTGTGTCCGAAAGTTAATTATATACATGCACATGTATATATGATTATGTCTGAGAACGTGCTTAACAAATCAAATCGCTTACAATAACTAAAATAATTAAGGTATCGTGGGTCATATAACTGCATGTCCATGTCGAGTAAAACAGGGCAAATATTCCAGAATAACAAAAACAGAAGCTAAATTAATTAAAAAACAAAAACCAATAGGAATATATGGCAACCCAGACAAAAGGAACGAAATCATTATAACTACTTGAGGTGAAATCAGGGACTTTATATTAGGCGTACTGTCTTTCCTAAATTCCTAACTACTAGCTAATTGCGATATGTAAACATTTTGTAGGATACTAGTGTTAATCATCAGGACATATATTTAGCACTGGATGGATATTTACATATAACACTACCAAGGCCAGTTCTGTGTTATGAGACCATAACACAGGCGTAGTGATATCTCCACGGGACCGACTAACTACTGGATAGCTATTCCCCTCTGCAGTAGGTAGCGGATAAGCAATAACCCTCACTATGATTTTATAATATTCCACGTTTAATGTAAGACTAATATATAATGTGAATTGAATTTATTGATTGATTAAATTATGGAAATAGTATCATAAATTTTGTGGTTATTTCCATTAACTATATTTTTACGGGGAAAAGTCACGAGACAAAGTGTCGGAGCAATTCCATGGACTGTTCTACCTCAATAGACAAACACCGCGAAATTCGAATTTAAAAGTGCGTTGTGAACTTAGAAATGATAACAAACAAAAAATGAAAAATATGGTACAGAATGATGTTTAATGCTTAAATACACCAGGCATTGTACTGAAATGACTGCAATGAAAAGTCCTTATGGGGAAATACAACGATCGTGTCAGTACATACATAGTCAGTTATGTCGTGTGACACAATCAAGAAAACCGTAAGTATACGTGGTGTTTGTTGTGTAAACATGTATACTTAGTGTCCATAGGTTTTACCGATCACTGTATCCTATTTCCTGGAGCCAAGTGTTTGGGTCGCTAACATATACATCTGAATGGTTGAGAATGGCGTGGAGAAGTTCCAAGCGTTGCTTACACCCATGTTTCTTCTCCTGTTCCTCCGTGTTAATCATAAGCTCGATGAAATCCTTTTCGCTCTGTTGAATCTTTTGTAAGCTGTTGCTGGTTTCAACTGTCTTTGAGATCAGGGAGATCACTACCTCCATCAGAGACACAAATGCTCGTTTGATGGCCTGTAGCATTGCGTCGGTTGACACATTTTCTTCCAAATCAAATTCATATTTTGCTTTGATGTCAGCGTTCGTTCTTGTTACTGTTTCAAACTGTTCTTTTATCCTAAATTTATCGTTCCTGTGCAAGTACCACACGCATTTCTGATGGCATTTTGTACAATTGCCTTTTTTCATAGCGGCACAGTTCTTTTTACCATCGTTGTCCAGAATTGTGCAGCGATAATGACATGTAGTATGGCACACGATACAGTTGGTAACATGCGTTCCAGGTTCAAGCGGGATTTTCTCTTGACGATACACCTCCTCATCGTACGTAAACGGGTTGTTGTGTTCTATGTCGATAGCAAACCTCTTCACAGTATCTCTGTCGGACTGCACGTTCGCGAGATTCATGAGTTGTACGTTAATCTCCAAACGATTTTCCTGCAGATGTGTCATTTTCTCTTGTTGCCTTTTTTTTATTGGGCTGTGTTGTTGTCATCGGAGTGGTCTTTAACGCTGGGCAGGGTTTCATGTTTGAAAGATGGTTTAAAAATCCTTCAAATCCTCTGGAGCTTAATTTCCACGAAGTCTTTCCAAGCAGAGCGTCTTCAGTGTACGGTGGGAAGAGCGTCGAACTGTTAAAGACAAAGAAACGCTGTGTCGGGACCCCAACAGTTGAGAGGATTTTAAGCACGGATGGCTCTTTCCCGTCGGCAAACGTCAGCATAGGAATTATGTTCCCATGCATGTTGTCTCCAAATATGGACACAATGCCATCCAATATGTCGCTAAAGGCCTTGTCGATACCGCTAAATGTGACAGGGTTGGCCTGACTGACGAAGCAAACAGCATCTATTCCATTCATACCCTTGGGACCTCTGGTGGACAGGAAGAATTTGAGACGTTGAAGGAGATTCTGGTTTCTTTCATACGATTCTGGTCCTTCGTGGAAGCTTGGGGTGTCTATGATATTCAAAATGAAGTCAGTGTCTGTCGTGACCGGATGTACTTTGTAGCTTGTGATCCATTCAGTAGGTGATTCCTAGTAAAGGAGAATATTACTGGAAATATATAATCACATGTCATCATGTGACATAAACAGTACACCAAACGACTATAGGATGTGATATTTTAAGTTGACCATAATATCATTACGTATGGTATACAGCACTAATTAACATTGTAATCAGAAATCACCTCACAAACATGATATAAATACCTGTCTGGAAGATGTAATTTCTGGTTCATCTGTAATTTTCAATCGGTATTCGTGTTCCCATTTCACACCAAGACTGTGGTTGACAAGTCCGTTGATTAGAGTGGTTTTCCCTCCTGTTCTTGGGCCGACCATCAGTACAGTTTTCTCTCGAAGACAAGTCGAGTTTCCTATAAAAGAACAATCGAGCAATATAGATAAGCAGTTACAACAATAATAGAAATAATCAGTTACATCAAAAATATAAGTAATCAGTTACATCAAAAATAGAAATAATCAGTTACATCAATAATAGAAATAATCAGTTACATCAAAAATAGAAATAATCAGTTACATCACAGGTACTAGCCTCGTCTGTCAGACGCTGATTGGCTTCTAAATTTAACGGACCAATCAGCACCGAGGTAACAAAAAATAGAGAAAATGGCAGGCTCTGTTCAGATTTCCGATCGTCAGCCTGACCAGCCTGAAAACTGGACTCGGGTGTCCGCCATGATAATAAAAGGGTATGAACTATACTACAAGTAAGTTTGTTTCCAATCGTAGAAACGCTGTACTGGCATTGAATAGGGTACATGCCGTGTGTTAGACGCTACTCACTAGGAATTTAGCGTGTAATCCCGTGGACAGTCTACCGAAAATTCGACTACATGATATATGGAAAATCATGCATCAAATTAAAAAAAAATCCTGACAATCTAGACTGCTCCCGGTGTCATATTATAAACAGTTTTGACAAACTCGCATGTTTTCTGGGACGGGGTCATTTTACTGGGGGGACGGAGTGATCATCCTTGATTATATTATAGGTGTATTGACAGACGGGGCTAGTACCTGTGGTTACATCAAAAGTAGAAATGATATGTTACATCAAAAATAGATCATCAGTTACATCAACAATATATATAACCTGTTACTCAACGTTGCTATTATATACAAATGGAAGATAAAAACACTACACAGTAAAATAAAATCTTAAAAAAGTCAGGATTAGATTAGATGTACCAGGTACTCTGTAGCTTACTATTTGTAAAACAGCCCTACACTTTGTATTGCTATATCCTTTAGGAATCTTCAAAACTGCAAATCTTCTGAAGCAGTAATGCAAACCTGAATAGTATCTTTAATGCTGCAAAATCATGGTAATTAAAGTATTTTGTTAACAACATTTCAATATCTACTTAAGCGAATAGAAAATAAGACAAATTCCTCTTTACCACGTCAATGACGCTTAAATGTAGGCCCGATATAACAATTTGTCTGAACTAGCACCGATGTACGGACGGAGGGAACTCGTCAGTTTTGTTGAGCGCGGGATAACAATATGGAATGTTTTTGATTCAAACTTACCGTATCTACATTTTCTTGTCTTTTGATCATCGTCTTTTGATGACTGTATCTCAACTAAAGGAAGTCTGTAAACGCTTGGTGGCCCATCAATTATCTTCTTGCAGTACTTTAGGATCCCACACACCTTTGAGCAACCTGTTGTTATTTCCGCACTCTTGCAGCTAAAATCGCTGTCACAACCATCTGAGTAAACTGCTCGCACCATGAATTCATATCTAGTGTTCTGTAGGAGTTCGTTGAAGCGATGGAATGGTTGTTGTCTGTCTTTGGTAGAAACAATTGTCGATGACCAAATATGATCACCAGCGACTTTTATTCGGATCTCATAATGGGAAACCTCGTCTTTTTCGATCTTGTCCCATTCCAGGCATATATAATCAGTACCTATATCTGTTGACCGTGGCTGACCGGGTCTAACTGGACGTTTAAGGGATGACAGGAGGGTGATGATATAGCCCTATAAAATAGCAAAGCAGTAGAAACAATGTTGATTTATATCAAGTTCTATATTAGCTTCAGGTCTTCCGGCTTAGCTGTATAGACAAGTATTTACAATGGATGTACAAATGACGCAGAATAGCAAAGTTTAAACAACTTCGTAGAAGAATATCAACATTTGAAACATCAAATTCATAATTATTTAGAACTATTTTCCGATTTGACTTTAATACACTAAAATTATAATTTTACCATCCGTACCAGAATTATAACTATTTCCTTTCAAAACAATGAGCCTCGCACACCCTAAACAATAAAACGATATTCAGAATCTAAAGTCTCCCGCTAAACATTCGGATTAGCACAAGCATCTAGTAAAACAAAATAGACTAACAGCATAAGTTGTAATGTCCGGACAAACGGAGTTGACTTATATCAGTAACGAAGGATATGAACAAAAGTATTTGTCTTTCATCAGTAACGAATTAAGGATCTGGACAAACGGATTTGACTTATTCCAGTTACGAAGGATCGATTTGGACAATTAGAGTTGACTCATATCATGATCAGCAACGAAGGATCTGGACAAACTGAGTTGACTTACATCAATAACAAAAGGATCCGGAAAAACGGAGTTGACTTATTTCAGTAACGAAGGATCGATCAGGGCAATGGGAGTTGACTTTTATCAGTAACGAAATTATCCGGACAAACGGAGTTGACTTATTACAGTCACGAAGGATCTGGACAAACTGAGTTGACTGATATCAGTAAAGAGCGATATGGACAAACTGAGTTGACTTACATCAGTAACGATGGATTCGGAAAAGCGGAGTTGACTTATATCAGCAATGGAAGTTTTGAAAAAAGGATTTAACTTATATCATTAATATTCATATTAATAATTAAATTAAAGTAAAACAATGCAAGTTATCAACGATTTCGAAAAATCCGGTTTTTACCCTTAAAAAATTGTACACTTTCTGCAGGCAAATGTTGATGAACTGTAGCTTATCTGCAAACTGGATACCCAGCTGGAAACCGTAAATCTTGAAACCATGAACATGGTCCATAGTAAGTGACTGGCTCGTTTAGCTACGTCTCGAGTCCTGGAAAAGAAAGATGCTCGATTGTTCAAACTGATAAGCCTACATTTATATATGAATAGAACAGTGACGTTTAAAAGAAGAGGAATCTATGTGTGCATAGATAGTGAAGTTTATGAGAGAAATCTATGTATGTTTAGACAAGGACGTTTCAGAGGAGAGGAATATATGTGTGCATACACAGGAAAGTTTCATTTGAGAGGAATCTATGTGTGCATAGACAGGGACGTTTCAGAGGAGAGGATATATATTTGTAAATAGACAGGGACGTTTCAGAGGAGAGGATTTCTATTTGTAAATAGTCAGGGATGTTTCAGAGAGTTTCTATTTGTAAACAGACAGGGACGTTTCAGAGGAGACGATGTCTATTTGTAAATAGACAGGGAAGTTTAAGAGGCTTTATATGTGGGTATAGACAGGGACTTTTCAGAGGGAATAAATCTATGTTTGTTTAGACAGGGAAATAAAGATGAGATACTTTCTATCTGTGTAAAGACGAAAGTTTAAGAGAAGATAATTTCTATGTGTGTATAGACGAAAGTTTAAGAGGAGGGGAACCTATGTGCGTATAGACAGGCAAGTTTCAGAGGAGATGCTTTCCTCAGTAACGACACATATCTAAAGCCCAGAGACTATAGCCATGTATCTGAAATTTTGTCGAAGGTTAGTTTGTAATCGCATTTGTGGTCTAGATATGTATTTGTGATATTATATTGTGATGCCTGATTGAAGGTTTGGTACAATTGTTGTTTAATTTTCTAAAAGTTACTTTTTGTTAATTGATACTCTGGTAATTATATTTAGTAACGCCTATTCACAGTATGTGGGGTGATACTATATTATATAGAATATAGATCTACAATGTGGCAAGTATACCAAGCTTGTAACGAAATAATACCGCTCCGCACAGGGCAACTTATACATCTGCTCCCATATAAACCAGAACTGTAAGCTTAAGGTTAACTAAGGCAAAGCACGACATCGGGGGGTAAACTTGTAGTACTTTTTCATTCCGACCCTTTTAAAAGAAGTAATGCCCTGTTGTTGGATGTACAACATCAGGGGGCAGTTACCATATATAAAAAAAGAATACCTGGATACTTCAGGTGGTATTTATCATATCTGGAAACTTTCATTGAAATTCATCCATAACTTAAGAAGTTGTCCGGACAAAAAGTTTCAGAATTTGTTCAACAAAGGGCCATAAGTTCGTAAAAATAAGGTCAGAATGAAAAAAGAATACCTGGATGCACAACCTCAGGTGGTAGTTATCATATCTTGAAAAATTCGTTGAAATTGGTTCACAACTTTAGAAGGAGTTGTTTTCTACGGACAGACAGACAGATATGCATTCCGGTAAATCTATACCTTTCCATATTCAATATTATGTCAAGTTTACAGGAGAGCATTTCTTGTTGTCTCCAATAATATCAACAAAATATAAAGTTAATCCCTATATTTACAGTATTTTCCCTCATCCTTAAACGTTTTATTTCATTTCACTTGAATGCTTAAAGAATAACATAAATTCGACACTTTATTTCGCTGACTGGAAAAGCTACATTCTTGTAACTCCCTATACTTTCACTCCCGATACCTTAGCAACAGAAGAAACGGCCATTATCAATATTTCACATTCTTGCATAGTTTGCAATTTAAAATGTGTTTTTTTTTCTGGAAAATTTGTGGTCCAAACAAAACGATTTTATTCGCACATTATGCTTTAAAATAGCAATTTGTTATCGAAATTTGTTCAACAGAATGAGTGTATCGCTTTTATTGTCATGTGTCGTGTTTGACTTCGCTACAGAAGGAAGTGTGGAGCGAATAGCCTGGTGTTAGGAGATGAATAGTCTCTGTAAAACAACCTTACCAATGATTCGTTTCTGTGTCCACTTACAACTACATGAATTGGCGAGTTTCGTAGTTTCGTAGTTTCGTAGACTTAGCTTTGAATAGATGTAGCACGTAAACAACACAATGTATAATGCGTCGCACATTTACTACAAAGACAAATAATCAATCGTTCTTGGTTTTTATACACGCGTGTTGCATTTGTTTAAAAACCACAAACTTAGATCTACCGTACTGCACATTTCGTCAGTGCAACCATTCAGTGTTTTCGGCCGAGTTAATTACAATTGAAATTAAACATTTGCATAATTCGAATCGCATTTTGTTCGCACTTCGATATGCAGTTGCTGTTTTTACAGTTAATCTATTACAGAAAGCTGTTTAATTATAACTTTGTGAACACGATTTAAAGGGCGTCATAACAAAAGTTTTGTCAGCTTTCCTCTGCATTAACCAATACGGTACGAAACACTATCAGCTTTATACATTTATATACAAAGGTCTGTTCGGAATATGTTATCTATACAAACAAACATAAAACTTAGTTACATCTTGGATGTACTCACGGGTACGGATTTCACAGCCTTTTCACTTTCGTTTTCCCTGGACGTAATTCATTGTGACGACATTTTGTGCCAATGTTAGGCTCGTAAACACCTTTTAGACAAAACTTTAAAGGATAATTATTTAATATAGGTGAACTCTCAGACAGATTACATCAGATTACATCATTAATAAGATTCGTTTGTGGACAATGTATTGCTCAAATGTACTTTTTGTTCCCTTACAGTATTATTTAATGCAAAAATCAGATAAAAAGGATCAATTTTGTCGTAATTGTTTTGTGACGTTTTGATATAATATAACAATATATACATGTACATAAACGATAAAGAGTTCGTAAATAAGGTTACGGTTCGTAGATTTTCTATACCACAGCATATGCACATTAGCATTCAACCTGGTGTATGCTTAATTAGTCAGACGAAGATAAATCAATATCAATTGTCGGTCTTTGGCAGTCATCGAATCGTGCTACATGCATCGAACTCAAAGAAAAAATGTACAACGAAACAGTTGTGTTACACAGATTGCTGTATAAGATAAGAGGCATAGGTATATCCGGGTTAAGTGGAATCAACCATTGTTTGTTTTTGAGAATGCACAGTAATCGTGTTTATCTATTTCTTTCTTTTTTAACGATACATTTGATAGTATTTCGGTATTTTCTTACAGCTAATTCATCCAAGCAATAACTTTTAGACACATGCACTGATCAATAGGCGAGACATGACGTGCGATATCGGACCTGTGGATATGTATGGAAGCGCAATGAGTGGGGTGGTAGCCATTTGAAGCGAACAGCCTTTTCACGTAAAAATGAATAAATTTACAACATTTGATAAAGAACCCATTTAACTAAAATAAGGCACTCTAACGCACCTTACATATATCTCCAACTCATACAATCTATACAACGGTTTTTAGGAATTCGCAGGAGCTGTCTTATCAGGCGCTGACTACTAGTCCTATGCCACCTGTCTAATATCTCCTATTTGTGTATGCTTGAGTGTGTACTGGAGGGTTGTTTTGTAAGGGACCATGCTGTTCAATTATGTCTCCTCACTAGAATGCTAAAGCACTGCAACACCAAATGGATGCCATTTCATTGGGTGACGACTCAGCTTATTACATCAGCATAAATGTATAGGAAAATTGAGGCTAAGACAGTTTTGCACTGTTACAGGAAAAACACCGGAAGCTTTTGTGTTCATTCAGGGATATTGGTCAAGGTCTTTTTCCACCTCTTCGCAATATTGGTCACTGGTGTATTTCGAGAAGGAATATGCTCTTAATTACGCCTGTGTGGCTTAGAATATACCCTACTTACAATACCTTAGCTGTTATGTTGGAATACATGATGTCACTGTAAACAATAATGCTTATCGAGGGTTTTTTAATGTTAAATGAACATAACTTTGATTATGTCACTTGGCAATCACTACGAGAATAGCGCTAACGTACATGTAGGGTAAAATGGCGTCGAATACCAGAAACCTAGGGCTGTATAGATGGTACGTCACATGAAATATATTTCCCCGATAATTATGGAGTGTTTGTAATATCCTTCTCCAATCATAACACCATTCATCTCCACACAAATTGATTGGAAGCCAATCAGTTGTCAAACCGCCTTTATTTGTTTAACAGAACAACGCGAAGATATAGAGTGTTTGTAGTGAGCAGGATATACCAATTAAAGAATTTCGGGTTATTTTGGTACTTTGTGTCAGGAGAGAGAATGAATCAGATTATTGTTAGGTGTGCTTGTCTTGACCAGAGAATGACTGGAATATTTTTTATCAATTTTAAACGGATTCTGTTGCGTCAGTTTGACGGCTATGTTTATCCATAGTCGTACATACACAGGTATACGTATGTAGTGATTATACGCTCATGCTATAGATAAAGCGGGTAGGCCGGTCGAGAGAAGACTTATTAAAGTAAAAACAAAATATCGAATATCTCCCCTTCACATATGTATGCGTAAACGTATATAAATCCTTTTGTAATACTTCAAGTCTGTATACGTTATTTAAAGGGGCATCACGGTGACGTGTAGATTTTTTTGTCTTTTATTTCAAATACTACATAAACATATCAAGTGAGTCTCCTTATGGAAAATAACGATCGGATTTGGCTGATATAGATTCATAAAAATGAATGATTTTAAGAAAATTATCGGGATTTCTACCTGTCTGACCAACGTTTTATCAAGGATTTCCAGAGCTACTATAACGCATGCGCCTAGGTAATTTCATTATGAATAGTTCAGTCGTCAGGCAGCTGCAAGGCAGAACGTTTATGGTGCAAACTTTCTGCCTCACACTGTTTACTGTGGCAGTAAAGAAAATTAAAACCAGAAATACCATCAGGTTTGGGTGATAGCTAAGGTTTATTACTGTATTATTATCATTACGTAATATTGCATGAATTATGATTATGTATCATTACATAAAATTGTATAATAGGATTACGTAACATATTTTTTATTACTACTAATACCGTGAGAGAAAAAAACACATGTAATAACACATTACTGACATAAAACAAACTAGCTACAATTGTATGCCATTAGTGTTAGGTTGGGCTGGAGTGGTAGAAATTTAAAATCCTGCCGACTTTCAAAACAGCAAATGACATGATCTGTACTGCACGACAGAAAATTTGAAAATGAAGCGTTTCTCTGAAATTTCTATATACATATCTGAATTCAGGCTCAATTCAAAATTGGCTAATAGACAACAAACTTTCCATTCATCTGGGTAAAACTGAAAGTATAAATAAAGTATGATTTTTGGATCCAAAAAAACCTCAAAACCTTACCAGGTGAAAGTTTCAAAGTAAATTGCAATGGACTTAAAATTGAGTCCAAATCCTCAGTAAAATATCTTGGTGTTCAGCACTGATGCAATGCCATTTTGATAATGCCTGCTCGTCCTGGCACAGCGGCCTTACCAAAACATTTCAACAGAAACTACAAATTATGCAGAACAAAGTTGTAATATTTATACTCCGGCTGGACCATTGGAAACGAATTTCATTTGAGGAACTTGTCTCGTTAAACATGCTAAATGTAAATCATAGAGTTAAGCAGCTTCGTCTCAATCATGGTTTTAATATTTATCATCAGTGCTGTCAAAAGTATATGAATAAATGTTTTATTAGAAATAACAATACTCGTTTTACAAGATCTTGCGAACACAATTTTTTAGTACAATCTATTAGGGGAGCTGAGTCCTCCACTTTTTTCTATAAAGGAATCAGAGACTGGAATTCTATACCCAGGTCAATCAAATGTCTACACAAAAAAAACCCATCAATTTAAACTTCAGGTTAAACATCACTTCATGGAAATAGCTAAAAGGGAACATCAAAATGAATTTGTCGTTTTATTATATTGAATTTCCCTGTACCACTTTGAGTTCCTTTAATAATTGTAGTATTCATTATAAGAATCATCCCATCAGCTTGACCGGTTGCTAATATTTTTCCAAAGCAACCATTTGGAAATAAGTTTTTTCAAAACCTTCATGGGCCATCCTAGGTAAAAGATAACCAGTTGAAGATTATTATTCACTGTCTGTACCTCCAAAATTGTATGTGATATTCATACAAACTGTGATAATACTACTACCTAGTGCTGAATATATGCTTTTTACTTGAAATAATATAATGTTTAGTCATATGCTTTTTGTGATATCTGAAGGTTAGTCTTTCATCAAAAACCATTCTGTGATCTCATTGCTTGTGTAATGTAATTTCCATTAATTCAGTTTGCCATCTATGTTGATACAGTGCTATATGTCAAGCGTGTAGACCGGTCGCGAGGTGTTTGTTTCATTATGTGTCGATATTTTGCTGCAATTTTACGCTGCTCGTTAGCACGTTATTAGACGAAACTTTAAAGGCTAATTCTTTAATACAGGTGTTCTCTCAGACAGAAAACATTTCTAATAAGATAGTTGTGGACAATTTATTGCTCCAATATATGTCCTTGAGTTAATTTTGTCGTAATGGTTTTATTTGTTTCCCTTATACCGTTGCTATTGTCAAATTTACATCTTGAAGGCGAAAACATGTTGACATAAACAACTTATAAAAGTACAACATGTACTTTATCTCCGAATCATACCCATTTACATAACTACATAACTTCATATATGTTTCAACACATACTATAACACAACGCATGTAAAATAAGTTTAACTTACCGTTCAGCTTGAATCGTACGAATGGGTTGAACTGGCTTGTTGCGCGTCTTTAAACGTGTAGGTTCCGGGATGCCAAGAAATAAACCAGGTATTCCAGGTAATTGTACACTGCGTAAGTTATAAATAAACCAACCTATACATATGTATAAAGAACAAAAGGTTCTAAAACGTTGTTATAATTTAACTTACCTCGAGTTGAGATTTCCCTGTCCAAGAACCACACCCACGTAAGATTATATTAATCAACTATAGTGATTACTTCTGTCTACGTCCATACTACAATAACAATTTTCATTTTATCACAAAAAGAAAAGGCATCTAGTCCAGAACATTTGGAATTCCAGAATTTAGAGTAAAACGTTGCAATTTTCGAATGATTCAAGCTGGCAAATAAATCAACAGTAAATGGCCCCATCCCTAATTGAGAAAATTGATTGAGAAAATTGATTGAGAAAATTGACAATGAGCGGGGACAACCTAATCTTCGACATGGAACTCTTTGCTATATGTGTCCGCAATATTATTTAGATGCCTGGGTACCCATTATACATTTTTGGGACATCATGATGAGGTATATTTTTTAATGACTTTTTTTGAAATACTGCATGAATATATCAAGTGAGTCTCCTAATGGAAACTACGATCGGATTTTGCTGATACATATTCCTAAAAATTCCTAATTACTAATAGAAGAGGAGAGTGTGTGACACTTTTTTGTCAAATTCTGCTTTGCTTTCTGTTTTTTAGGCCTTGACACTTTTTGAGCTTTGCACACGTACTTAACATTCCTCTTTATAACACCATGTCAACACACACTGTTGTTAGTGGTATAGTTGTACATGCAAAACTTGACAAAGTGACGAGTCAAGTTGACACATTTCTGAAGGTCGGTGTCCGAAAAGAACATATACATATACCACTAATAATAGTGTGTGCTGACCATGTCACTGCGTCAAGTTTTGCATGTAAAACTATACCACTAACAAGAGTTTGTCCTGACATGTCACTTTGTCACTTTGTCAAGTTTTGCATGAACAACTATACCACTTCTATTGTTGTCATTACATGGCTTACGTCGGCCATTGTACAAACATACCCTCCCCACCCCACCTTCCCTTTGACCTTTTATTGTTTCCCCTTCTCCCATATCTTCTAGCTGTGGTTTGAGACTCATTTAGATGTAGTCAATCGTTGAATTTGGGAGGATTTTTATCTATGAAAATAAGCGTGGCTTTTTTGGCTTTTCACTATTTTCCGGAATGCGTTTATAGTGTGCATGTGATAGCATTAAGAATGTAAGTATATTATTTTAACGATCTATTCAAATTGTATACAGTGACATAATAAGGTTGTAACAAGAATTAATTAGTTTTGGTTCCTTATCCTGTCTGGTCAGACAGTTTGTTCTGTAGCTGTTCGCTTCACATCTTATAACGCATGCGCATAACACGCCATTTCATCGTAAACAACATGACATGCTGTGGAAAGTGTCAGTGAGTGAAAACCGTGTCCACGTCAGATTCGAAGCAAAAAGTTGCTTAATGGTCAAAAGACAGCGTAAGGATTACGATAAGGAAGCATTATTGTAGGTTGGAAGTATTCAAAGGAGAAAATATAACCACCTTAACAGTTAGTATAGTGCTTGTATTCTTTCGCATAGCCGGTACAAAGTTGAATAAAGCTGAAATGGAATCGGCAGAAATGCTGTTTACGTTATGAATAAGTATCTAAAACCATTTACCTCGCTAAGTGTTTGTCTAAGTTGGAACACATATGAACTTATTTTGTAAATGGGTATGATTCGGAGACAATGTTCATTTGCATGTCTATATATACAGTAGCTTATGCGACAGACAGGGATATATTTGACAGGTTAGTTTCCGATGGTCCCCTCCAAGGGATAATTATTGTGATGTTGTACAGTACGGCCACGTCGTGTAGCAAACTATGATGTTCTCTCCTCTGTCGGTACCCGGGATCACGTGATATACGTGCACTATAAGATTTACAATTATTTTTTGTAATGTTTTATAAGAGGGAGAACCTAAATCGGATCACATAACAAAACTACTTTTAAATCTTAATTGTGTCAACAGTTTACGTTTTGATCTTTACTTAGAATGTATGATAATGCAACAGTTTTTGTCTATAATGATTCAGTTACGACTAAAACAGCATCGGAATACGTATTAAAAACGGGGAGAAAGTCGTTTGTTTGCGTTATAAAAATGGCGCGTGCGGCTTGGTCTACGTTTTTTTTGTTTTCCACAGCAGAAAAAATGTAGACCATCATGCATGTTAATACTTCTATTCTTATTCAAATTCCAGAAATTAGGGATGAGACAATTACCGGGATGGGACCTGTACTGAATATGTTACCAAATAAATTGCACGTCCTGTGTCCTTAATAAAATAAGAAAAAATAGATCTTTCCCATGTCTTCAGTTGTGTTAAAGAAAGTGAATGTCCGATTTCAGGAGAATCGATAGTTGCAATAAAGAAAAGTCATCTCGACATAAAAAGGGTTCATTTACAAGTGTGCTTACATCTTTGTGTAACTATCTAACGCGGTCCATATCTGACACATATTCTGCATGTACATGTTTTGACTTTGCCAGAAATGTTTATTGTGTTTGATGACTAATATGACTAACTAAGTGGTAAAGCGTATGAAGACATTGAAAGTGGGAAAGAGATTATGCATGAACATATACAGATATACTGCATGGTATTGAATATAGTGGTCAAAGACAATGAGTTGTAATAAGAAATTTCACAAACAGTTCTCTTTGTTATAATTGCGAATGCAAACATGCACTTTATGAAAACATTTGAAAAGGGGTATTCGTCCCGTTAATATTTCTTTTTAAGAAAGGTTTGTCCCATGGTTGAGGGAAGGTGATTGGTCCCGTACCCATTTATACCGGACTCATTCCTGGTGTCTACAAATAATGCCGAAATGCCAACAAATATTTCCACATTTGAATATTATGTAACATGTGTGCAATTAACTTCTGATGATGAATACTTTCTGATAAAGAGATTCAATAAGTAGTTTCAACACGGCCTTGGTTTCATAGTGCGGTAAGAAGTTGTACGACGCCACTCTCTGGAGGCCCCTTTGGAAACTTGGCATCGCTGTCAGTACTGCCTCGTTTCAAAACTGCCAAGTGACGTTACCGGCGCTATTTGTAACAGGGCTTCCCCGAACAATTCGAGTGGTCAAACTGGACATTTGGAACGGACTGTGAATATGGGGATGGCGAGAAAACGTAACTGGCAGTGCAGACTACACGTACATTCAATAAATGGAATATTGGTTTTAACGGTATGTCCCTGTACAGAATACATTGATATAAACTAACTGAATGCACTGATTCCTGAAACAGTCAGCAAAATGGTCAATAGCCAAACAAACAACTTTAAGTTCCCTACAATGTAAAACTTCCGACTATGTTGTCGTTATCCCACATAAGGATAACCATTGTTGTGCGCATCTAATACAACGCCTGCTGCTGCAAATCGCTAACAGTAAAAATAATGTTAGGAGGGTGATACCAATGGCATATCACTGGAGGAGTTCACTTTTATGGAACCAGCATGCTATTTTCAAGCGACTTTCGCAGAAAAACAAACCGGACAATACCAATTGAGTTTATTCATAATAGACACGTGAAGATGTCATGTGAACATTTATTAACAAACTGGACCGAAAGCAAACTTCATGGATACTACGATACCAACGAAAGAAGCAACTTTCCTAGCAGTTAACTTTTGACATCTCTTCATCTTAGTAACTGTTTTCATAATTATCATTCCGTTTTCCAAATCCCATAATAGCCATTCCAACTTCTGAATTGGAGACCACAGTCACCATTTAAATTGTCACAGTCACTCTCTAGATTACAGAAATACTCAAAATTAGAATACTCAACTTTACTTGTGTTCACTGTTTGGCCCTGCAGGCCCTCTGACGGTTGGACCTAGCGCCTGTCTGTCCCGGAAGTATTGGTTACTGATGGTGTTGGGGCACTCTCTGACGAAGTTTCATAGGAGTGAGCGATCCGTGACATGAAGGTCCGTTTTGCGTTTGATACGCGGAAACTTCGAAGGGCGGACGGAGATGGCCTTGACGTGAAAGCAGGACTACGGAGAAATAGTCCCCTTGTAGGTCTTGACCATGGCGAAGAACGAAATCCCGATGTAGTGGATGTCTTTAAAGGTACCGTCTGACTGGGTCACGTCACCTCGCTGCACTGTTGATAGCAGTACGCAGCTGTCCGGCGCTCTGTACTACCAAGCGGACACAGCCTCCGCAACCTTATAATATTATCTCATTACCTAACACGTGTCCTAACCCTACCTAACACGTGTCCTAACCCTACCTAACACGTGTCCTAACCCTACTTTACACGTGTCCTAACCCTTATAGATAATTATTGTTAAGACAATTCAATCCTCCATGCTCATATGCATGCCCGTAGTCTGCATCGCATATGATTGCAAAGTAGTTGAATAAATGCTACGGGCTTAGCCCTCTGACACAACTCGTCCCCAAATTATTCAGACCTTTCCGAAGGTATGGAGCGCAAGTTCATTCCGTTATGTCGAGCCTTCAGTTCAGTAGCAAGAAAATCAACGAGGTTAAGCGTGTATCCGACTCGGATCCGTAGATTGTGACCCTACGAGAAACACTCCTACAAGGTTGGACAAACCTTCAAGATAATTGTCAAACTTCAATCCTCGATTACTGTACCTTCCGTGACAAGCTCTCGGTTATAGACGGAATAGTGTTCAAAGGTCAAAGGGTCGTCATACCAAAGGATATGAGGTCGTCATTATTAGACAAAATCCGTACAGGTCATATGGGCATCGACAAATGTCGGAGAGCACGTGATGTTCTTTTCTGGCCCAAAATATCAAAGGACATTTCCTACTTGGTATCGAACTGCTCCATTTGCACGGAGATGCGGACTGACAACCCAAAAGAACCACTCCAACCAAACCCGTACCCAACAGACCATGGCAAATCGGTGCCACAGAATTATTCAGTTGGAACGATCAAGAATTTGTAGTCGTAGTCGTTTCCTTGAGAAAACTCGGAAGTACGCGGAGTAGCAATGTCATCGCGAAACTTAAAGGCATGTTTGCTCGTCACGGCATTCCCGAGAAAATCGTACCTGAAAACAGACCCCAGTACGCCTCGTACGAATTCAGTCAATTTGCGAATGATTAGGATTTCTGTCACTTGACATCAAGGCCTCATTTTCCCCAGACAAACGGTTTGGCTGAAAAGACTGTCCAAACAGTCAAACGTTTATTTTGCAAGGCCAAGGTAGACAGTAAATATCCATACTTAGGTATATTAAAGTACCGTACAACCCCATTAGAATGTGGTCTGTCTCCTTCCCAGCTCCTGATGAGTGGTCGCTTACGCTCAATAATTCCAACTTCCCATACCCAGCTCAAACCTTCCCTGGTTGACAATTCTCAATTTCAACACATATCCAAAGCATGCCATGGGAAGCAAAAAAAGATACTACGATAGAGGTTCGAAACCTTTCAAACTATTCAAACTTGGTGAAAATATTCGTATTAAGCGTAAGAACCTATAGAAGCCCGCACAGGTCATCGGAACGAAACGGTGAAAGGTCATACACTGTGCGTACCCCAGATGGCGCTGTGTATCGTCGTAACAGGCGACACTACTTAAGACCAATGAACAGTCCCATTATGAATTCAGGCCAACTTTCGAAGTATCCGATACTTGACAAGCTTCAGACCTGGCCTCCGCCCTTACAGGCACAATTCAAGATAGTGACACACCAGATGGTGGCATTTCATCTGATCCTGAAATTCCAACACCTACCCCGACAACCCAAAATGTGCCAGAATCACCTCGGCCCAAGAGTAGTCTGAGCCAACACATTCTTAGTTCTGGTCGCATGGTACAACCAAGAGTTACTGTTTCTATGTGACATTTAAAATGTTGTTGTGACAATTCAAGGTGTTCCGTGTGACATTGATCAACTATTGTGGTATTAATTCATTTCAAGTTAATTGATTTCCTCTGGTTGAGATCAAATACATTTTCACATTTATTTGAATGTATTATTTGCGATACAAATTCTGTAAATCAAATACTAAATACTCAAATAAAAATAACAATCAATTTTTCAAAAATAATCTCGGTATAAACAAAATAAAATATTTATTTTCACATGTGCCCAAAATAAGAGTGATCCTTAGCAAAATGTGAGCAGTATATATAGAAATTGACGCCGGACGACGGAAGCCCCACCACAGTATAACCTCACCGAGACCGTCAGGCTAGGCAAAACTACACTAAATATTGTTTAAAAGAGTACCACCGATACCTGTGGCTTTAATCCGTATAAACGAGTTACTTCCCTTATAAAGTAGCTGGAGGGATTCTGAAGTGTAGATAATGCAGCACAAAACAAAGAATAAGTGATGCATGCCTATTCCTACTGCATACGTTATCATATAAGCAAGGGTGTGTATTAGTAAGACATGCCTATTCCTACTACACACGTTTTTTTTTTATATATAAGCAAGGGTATGTATTAGTACGACATGCCAATTCCTACTGCACATGTTCTTATATAAGCAAGGGTATGTATTAGTAAGACACGCCTATTCCTACTACACACGTTCTTATATAAGCAAGGGAATGTATTAGTACGACATGCCTATATATCCTACCGCACACGTTCTTATATAAGCAAGGATATGTATTAGTACGACATGCCTATATATCCTACTGCACACGTTCTTATATAAGCAAGGGTATGTATTAGTATGACATGACTATATATCCTACTACACACGTTCTTATATAAGCAAGGGTATGTATTAGTAAGACATGCCTATTCCTACTACACACGTTCTTATATAAGCAAGGGTATGTATTAGTACGACATGCCTATTCCTACTACACACGTTCTTATATAAGCAAGGGTATGTATTAGTACGACATGCCTATTCCTACTACACACGTTCTTATATAAGCAAGGGTATGTATTAGTACGACATGCCTATTCCTACTACACACGTTCTTATATAAGCAAGGGTATGTATTAGTACGACATGCCTATTCCTACTACACACGTTCTTATATAAGCAAGGGTATGTATTAGTACGACATGCCTATTCCTACTACACACGTTCTTATATAAGCAAGGGTATGTATTAGTACGACATGCCTATTCCTACTACACACGTTCTTATATAAGCAAGGGTATGTATTAGTACGACATGCCTATTCCTACTACACACGTTCTTATATAAGCAAGGGTATGTATTAGTAAGACATGCCTATTCCTACTACACACGTTCTTATATAAGCAAGGGTATGTATTAGTACGACATGCCTATTCCTACTGCACACGTTCTTATATAAGCAAGGGTATGTATTAGTAAGACATGCCTATTCCTACTACACACGTTCTTATATAAGCAAGGGTATGTATTAGTACGACATGCCTATTCCTACTACACACGTTCTTATATAAGCAAGGGTATGTATTAGTACGACATGCCTATTCCTACTGCACATGTTCTAATATAAGCAAGGGTATGTATTAGTAAGACATGCCTATTCCTACTACACACGTTCTTATATAAGCAAGGGTATGTATTAGTACGACATGCCTATTCCTACTACACACGTTCTTATATAAGCAAGGGTATGTATTAGTACGACATGCCTATTCCTACTACACACGTTCTTATATAAGCAAGGGTATGTATTAGTACGACATGCCTATTCCTACTACACACGTTCTTATATAAGCAAGGGTATGTATTAGTACGACATGCCTATTCCTACTGCACATGTTCTAATATAAGCAAGGGTATGTATTAGTAAGACATGCCTATTCCTACTACACACGTTCTTATATAAGCAAGGGTATGTATTAGTACGACATGCCTATTCCTACTACACACGTTCTTATATAAGCAAGGGTATGTATTAGTACGACATGCCTATTCCTACTACACACGTTCTTATATAAGCAAGGGTATGTATTAGTACGACATGCCTATTCCTACTACACACGTTCTTATATAAGCAAGGGTATGTATTAGTACGACATGCCTATTCCTACTACACACGTTCTTATATAAGCAAGGGTATGTATTAGTAAGACATGCCTATTCCTACTACACACGTTCTTATATAAGCAAGGGTATGTATTAGTACGACATGCCTATTCCTACTACACACGTTCTTATATAAGCAAGGGTATGTATTAGTAAGACATGCCTATTCCTACTACACACGTTCTTATATAAGCAAGGGTATGTATTAGTACGACATGCCTATTCCTACTGCACACGTTCTTATATAAGCAAGGGTATGTATTAGTAAGACATGCCTATTCCTACTACACACGTTCTTATATAAGCAAGGGTATGTATTAGTACGACATGCCTATTCCTACTGCACATGTTCTTATATAAGCAAGGGTATGTATTAGTAAGACATGCCTATTCCTACTACACACGTTCTTATATAAGCAAGGGTATGTATTAGTACGACATGCCTATTCCTACTGCACATGTTCTTATATAAGCAAGGGTATGTATTAGTACGACATGCCTATTCCTACTGCACACGTTCTTATATAAGCAAGGGTATGTATTAGTACGACATGCCGATATCCTGAACATTTCGGGGACAGGACAGGCCTTGCCACTTTACGCAATGAAAATCCCGTTTATTTATATTGTCGTTGTTATAAATGATTAACTGTGCTACAAAAAGAAAGAAAATAAAAACAAGACATTTCTTTTAAAAAGATCAACGGAAGAGTTTTGATGTAAGTGATTATAATAGCGGTGTGCCTATGACATTCTTCAAACATATGATTAGTCGAATGGATACCAAAGAAATTAATAACTGCACCAAAAACTTATTGAAACCATGTTGGTCGTTCAACGGGAGATAACTCGCAAATGTGTGTCTATGTCGCCGCCAACTCAAATATAGAACGGACTATCGTATAAATGTGTGGCTTCGCTGTTATTTTGTGACCCTTAGATATCAAGTAATCGTTATAAGATAAAGAAAGCATAAGATATCGTCACATCTGAAATGTCAAGTATACAGAGACGCCAGGTAAACATATGAGGCAGATAGCCCGGTGCCATTTTGAGATGTAGGTACCAAATTACACGACCTGTTCGTATTTAACACACAAAGCAATCATTTTGTAGAAACTGTGTTGTCAACCAATTCTGTATGAGTCAGAGGACGCAGGGAACCCTAAAACAATCTGAAACGGCTCTACCAAAGCCAACTCGCTTTTAAACTCAAATCCACTTCGCTTTTCTATTTACCACTTATCTATTTGTTTTACATAATAACCGATAACTGGTAACAAAAGGAAAAGGAGCAGAAGGGTTTCCCCATCACCTACATACTCAAGTTCAGATGATGATGATAGCACAGATTCCAGCAGCAGCAGTAGTGACAGTGACTCTGACTCTGAAAGTGATTCTGATAATAAGCTAAATACCTTTTCTCCTGGTCTATTGTCATGTCCAATCGCTAGTCAAGTAGAAAAAACAATAAAAAAAAAACAAAATATGGCAAAACAAAAATGTTGATTTTGCAAAATTGTTGCCAAGCCAAAAGTTAAGCAATGGACATAATGCAGATTCATTTCAGCTCCAGAGTGCTGGCCGGTCACAATTTCGGGTACCAAGACCAAACAAAGGCCAGCACTTAACACAATTGAGCAATGGACAACTGCTTTCATAAAATTTGTTGCCACTTATTCAGAAATATTTCCTAAAGAAATACCACATGTTTTAAAATATGGGGAAATAGTTCGTGACATGGCAGCTGGAAGAACAGGTACAACATAGCTGGATTATGACCAGCAAGTTAGAAGGGATGTGGAGGTCAGGTCCATACCTTGGGGGGTTTTCCATACTGAGTATTGGGTAATGGCAAACACTCCAAAGCAACATAGCCATCACCAGAATGATCAGTCCTTTCGGGACCGATCCGGGGGGTTCAGAGCAAAGCATAGACAAATACCCATTGGTCATTGCTTCGCGTTGCACATTAGAGGGAAGTGTACAGTACAATCCTATCCATTCCAACACACATGTTTTCAGTGTGGCCAGTCCCATTCAGTACTCAACTTCTCGCCCGGAAACACATTTAGGAAACACAACGTTAACCCCTACCAAAAACATCAAACCAAAAACAAGTAGGCATTAAAACAAAACTAGTGTCCCCACCGAAGTTGTTACACCTGTGCAGGTAATTATTCTAAAACTATTTCTAAAAGGGTATGATAAAGAGCTTTCAGAGGTGTTGGTATCTGGGTTTTCAGAAGGTTTTCGCATTAGTTTTGAAGGGCCTCAACAACTTCGAGTCAGTCGTAATTTAGTTGCAGTTTTTCAGAATAAGGAGCTGGTATCACAAAAATTGAACAAGGAAATTTCATCGGGGAGGATAGCGGGTCCTTTCCATAACCCACCTTTTCAGTTCATGCAATGTTCCCCAATTGGTTTAGTACCCAAAAAAGAACCAGGGGAATACAGAATGATTCACCACTTGTCTTATCCAGGAGGATCCTCTATGAATGATCACATCCCTGACAAATGTTGTTCAGTAACATATGATACGGTAGACGATGCGGTGAAAAACTAGGTCAAGGTTGTTTGCTAGCTAAAACAGATTTAGCTTCAGCATTAAGGGTCGTTCCTATACATCCCATGGAGCATAAGCTGCTAGGAATATATTTTCAGGAATTGTACTTTTATGATAAATGTTTGCCCATGGGTTGTTCAATTTCCTGTTCTATTTTTGAAAAAATCAATACAGCTCTCCAATGGATTGCTTGTACAAGATTTGGGGTTGAACATATGCTTCATGTTCTGGAGGATTTTTTTGTTCTTGGGTCAAAAGGATTCACGTATTTGTGAGCTGAGTTTGAAGCAGTTCATAGACATGTGTGAAGTGTTAGGGGTTCCGGTTAAAGCAGCGAAGACTGAAGGTCCTACATTGTACCTCAGTTTTGACTTTTTTAGGAATTGAATTTAGATACAAACCTTATGGAAGCTAGATTGCCAAAAGAAAAAGTCGAAAAGTTTAGGAAGGCTTTAGAAGCTATAAAGAGGAAAAAGAAAGTAACTCTAAGAGAGTTACAATCTTTGTTGGGCTTACTCAACCATGCCTGTTGTGTTGTGGTGCCAGGTCGGGCGTACCTCGGGAGGTTGATAAATCTTACGAAGGGAAAGACAAAGCCCCACCATCATATACGTTTAAACAAGCACGCCCGTTTAGATATGCAAGCTTGGCGTAGTTTCATTGACACTTTCAATGGAAAATCCATATTTCTGGATAAGGCCTGGCAGGATTCTGCAAAATCCACTTGTATACAGATGCATCTGGATCGTTAGGCTATGGGGCAATATTCGGAGATGATGGTGGGCTATTCAAATCACCCTGCGTTCGTGGTCCGTCGTCCGTCGTCCGCCGTCCGCCGTCCGTCCTTTTCTTGTTATCGGTATTTCTCAGGAAGCACCGGTGGGATCTTTCTGAAATTTTATATGCAGGTTCCCCATGGTCCTTAGCTGTGCAGTGCATCTTTTGAAACTGATCGGATAAACAACATGGCCGACAGGCAGCCATCTTGGATTTCGATAGTGAATGTTTGTTATCGCTATTTCTCAGGAAGTACCAGAGGGATGTTTCTCAAATTTTAAATGTAGGTTCCCCTTGGTCCCTTGTTCCCTTGTTGTGCAGCAGTGCCGTAAATGGACGGTCGTCTGCTCGCCAATGGCGGTTAAAGTATTGCTGCAGCAACCAAAAGTTGTCAAAAGTGAGCTTGTCACTGGCCCAACAAAAATAGTTCTGGCGACTATCGAAAACTTAATGAACACAAAAAGTTATAGTCCCTTCACATTAACTGGGGGGGGGGGGGGGGGGGGGCAGTACATTTTTCAGGTGTCATTACTTCGATTTCAATCGAACTGTCCGTAGTTTTGTCTACTTAACCCCCACCCCTATACTCATAAACAGTGACACTTTAAGTATATCGGGGATTTGGATCGGACTGCGTCTTTAGTGCGCTCTGTAAACAGGGGCAAGGCAGACTTAACCCCACCACGATACACATAAATAGTGACACAATAAGTATATTTGGGATGGGGGTCGGTCTGTGTCTTTAGTGCGCCCTGTACACAGGCGCAAGGCACAGACTTAACCCCTACCCTATACACATAAATAGTAGTGACACTATAAGTATATAGGGATGGCGGTTGGTCTGTGCCTTTAGTGCACTCTGTACACAGGGGCAAGGCACAGACTTAACCCCTACCACTATACACATAAATAGTGCCACAATAAGTATATAGGGGATGGGGGTCGGTCTGTGCTTTTAGTGCGCCCTGTACACAGGGGCAAGGCACAGACTTAACCCCCTACCGTATACACATAAATAGTGACACTATAAGTATATAGGGGATGGGGGTCGGTCTGTGCCTTTAGTGCGCTCTGTACAAAGGGGCAAGGCACAGACTTAACCCCCACCCCATATACACATAAATAGTGACACTCTAAGTATATAGGGGGTGGGGGTCGGTCTGTGCCTTTCCCCTTATCGTTCTATACCACTCAAAATTGAAAAATATATCGTTAATGGGCATATCATTTATTTTCATGTTTATTAAGCCCTATGCTCTTAGTGTTTAAATACACAAATATGCAAAATCTAATTTGGTTTACAGTTTTTTAATAAAATTGCCAAGCTTTTTAAAATATAATTATGTTTTCCCACTAGATACATTTCAATATTACACGTGCCGCGTTGCCAGCAGGATCCCGAAACAGTTTTATATTGTGACGTAACGTTTAATTCCATATGTCAATAAGGTGATTATTTCTGTTAGAAGTTTGCCTTAAAACGGCGTAAATGTCATATTTTGAAGAAACGAACGTTAATTGATATTTTGACTCACGTCTGAAATTCCTATCTTTTAAAATCACGTATGACTAGGTCACAGTTGAAATATTAAAAGTATTGAAACCAAGTGCATTGCTTTACATTTTCAATAAGAACCAAGATTGCACGGTAGCACAACAAGCGCACCGGAAATTTCACATCAAACCAAACAACAAAGTAGTATAAGAACATCTTTATTACTCAATATATATATATATATAAAAAAAAGAGATACGTTTTATGAAAAATAAATCTTTATCAGAACCTACATCTATAGCATATACTCAAACTGTTTTTGGGAATCAAGTTATTTAACTACACTGATTATATGCAAAATTTTAGTAAGTTCAGAATCGTCTTCTCTAAAACGGTCAAGTAGTGTCTCCCAACTAGATTTGGTTCGTGTATGTACCTACCGAAATGTACCGAATCCCATTAATAAATGTTGTGGGTCCTTTAAGGAATCACCAATATTTCGTCAGGATATGCAAATAAAATTTTCACGTTTAAGCAATTCCTTGTAGGGAATGACGGATGGAGGTTTGGGGTGTATACCATACCATGTAGGGAATGACGTCTGGAGGTTTGAGGTAAATACCGTACCTTGTAGGGAATTACGTCTGGAGGTTTGAAGTATATACCATACCTTGTAGGTAATGACTTTTGGAGGTTTGGGGTGTATACCATACCATGTAGGGAATGACGTCTGGAGGTTTGAGGTATATACCATACCTTGTAGGGAATGACGTCTGGAGGTTTGAGGTTATACGTACCTTGTAGGTAATGACTTTTGGAGGTTTGAGGTATATACCGTACCTTGTAGGGAATGACGTCTGGAGGTTTGAGGTATATACCATACCTTGTAGGGAATGACGTCTGGAGGTTTGAGGTATATACGTACCTTGTAGGGCATGACGGCTGGAGGTTTGAGGTATATACCGTACCTTGTATGGAATGACTTCTGGAGGTTTGTGGTATATACCGTACCTTGTAGGGAATGACGTCTGGAGGTTTGAGGTATGTACCATACCTTGTAGGGAATGACGTCTGGAAGTTTGAGGTATATACCGTACCTTGTAGGGAATGACGTCTGGAGGTTTGAGGTATATACCATACCTTGAAGGGAATGACGTCTGGAGGTTGAGGTATATACCGTACCTTGTAGGGAATGACGTTTGGAGGTTTGATATATTTACAGTACCTTGTAGGGAATAACGTCTGGAGGTTTGAGGTATATACCGTACCTTGTAGGGAATGACGTCTTGAGGTTTCAGGTATATGCCATACCTTGAAGAGAATTACGCCTGGAGGTTTGAGGTATATACCATACCTTGAAGGGAATTACTTCTGGAGGTTTGTGGTGTATACCGTACCTTGTAGGGAATGACGTCTGGAGGTTTGAGGTATATACCATACCTTGTAGGGAATGACTTCTGGAGGTTTGTGGTGTATTCCGTACCTTGTAGGGAATGACGTCTGGAGGTTTGAGGTATATACCATACCTTGTCGAGAATGACGTCTGGAGGTTTGTGGTATATACCATACCTTGTAGGGAATGACTTCTGGAGGTTTGCTGTGTATACCGTACCTTGTAGGGAATGACGTCTGGAGGTTTGAGGTATATAACGTACCTTGTTGGGAATGTCGTCTGGAGGTTTGAGGTATATACCGTACCATGTAGGGAATGACGTCTGGAGGTTTGAGGTATATGCCTTACCTTGTAGGGAATGACGTCTGGAGGTGTAAGGTATATGCCGTGCCTTGTAGGGAATGACGTCTGGAGGTTTGAGGTATATACCGTACCTTAGGGAATGACGTCTTGAGGTTTGAGGTATATACCATACCTTGTAGGGAATGACGTCTGGAGGTTTGAGGTATATACCGTACCTTGTAGGGCATGACGGCTGGAGGTTTGAGGTATATACCATACCTTGTAGGGAATGACGTCTGGAGGTTTGATGTATATACCGTACGTTTGACTCCAAGCAGAAAAACCTATCGAAATATTGGGACTGATAGAGTGACATTTTTTAATTTTTTTTTTGCCCCTTGGAAATCATCTGTTGTTACTTACTTATTAAATGTGACTATGTAAAAAACACAATACAGTTGTTTTGGATAAAAATATCGATTGATAATAAGTGCACGATTTCTTTTCTTGTTAAACATGCAATAATAACATTCTCAAGGCATGAATTCGTTGGAGTCAATATTATGAAAGTCTACAATTCAACAATGGTCACATCATTACAAAGAGTCTATGATATAAATCTGTTTACAAAATATGAGAGTATAAAACATATTGTTGAGGTTTAAATCGGGTCAATTCACATAAACCAAGGAAGCACGAAAACATCACCATTACTTTAAACGTTCGAGCACGCCAAACAAACATCTCAAATTAGGTGTGAATTTTTGTATACTCTTATTGTATGGATGCCTACATTCTTTATTTTTAATATTTTTCAAATATTGTTAAAATCCAATCCAAGTCTTTATATTATTACTGCATGTAGAACTGCATAATACTCTCATTAAATATTTGAAAACATCGGATCAGTCAGATTTGACGTTGTACCTAGTTAGAAGGACTTGATACTTTGTTAAAAACAACAATTGCTCTGTAGAAAATACTGTTATTTACTTGTGTTCTTCGAGATATATGTTTTGGCCTCAATTCGCATAAGGGATTGAACGCAAGTTTATATATCACGTGAACAACCGTTTGTATGTGATGTACGAACATACATGCTGAGTGAAACGCCAATGGACATCCTCGCAAGTAGGTACGAAACGCCAGGCACGTGTGTCCGAAAGTTAATTATATGCATGTACATGTATATATGATTATGTCTGAGAACGTGCTTGAACTTAAATCTTTACAGCCAATGGATATCGGTAGTAACGTTTCATGATGATGCCCTTTCAATTTTGTGTGCCTCCTCGTGTCTCATGGAGACTAATTACAAATGTGAGTAATACTGTACATATAGAGGATGATTTTAGCAGTCGCTATAAAAACTAAAACTGTGTTCATTTTCTTTTCAAATCAAATCGCTTTATTCTACACGATTAAATCACACGCATTACTAAATATTATACATTATAACAAAAGTCACAATAACTAAAATAATTAAGGTATCATGCGTCATGTAACTGCATGTATTTCAGAATAACAAAAACAGAAGCTAAATTAATCCAAAAAATCAATAGGAATATATGGCAACCCAGACAAAAGGAAAGAAATCATGATAACTAATTGAGGTGAAATCAGGGACTGTTTATTAGGCGTACTGTTTTCCCTAAAATCCTAACTACTAGCTAATGGTAATATGTAAACATTTTGTAGGATACTAGTGTTAATCATCAGGACATATATTCAGCACTGGATGGATATTTACATATATTTACATTAGCATTGCCACTATATAACACTACCAAGGCCAGTTATGTGTAATGAGACCATAACACTGGCGTAGTGGACCGACTAATTACTGGATAGCTATTCCCCTCCGCACTAGCAAGCGGATAAGCAAAAACCCTCCCCATGATTTAATAATATTCACCGTTTTATGTAAGACTATTATGAAATGTGAATTGAATTTATTGATTGATTAAATTATGGAAATAGTATTATATTTTTTGTGTTTATTTCAACGAACTATATTTTTACGGGGAAAAGTCACGAGGCAACATTCCGTGAGCAATTCCATGAACTGTTCTACCTCTTGAACAAACACCTCGAAATTCGAATTTAAAAAAGCGATGTGAACTAATAAATGATAAAAAAATGAACAATGTAAATATAAGCATAAAACAGCATTCTGTTCCGTGTTATGGTCCTATAACATGTACTAAAATGACTGCAATGAAAAGTCCTTGTAGGGAGATACGACGATCGTGTCGGTACATACATAGCCAGTTATGTCGTGTGACACAATAAAAAAAAACCCGTAAGTATACGTGGTGTTTGTTATGTAAACATGTATACTTAGTGTCCATAGGTTTTACCAATCACTGTATCCCATTTCTTGGAGCCAAGTGTTTGGGTCGCTAACATATACATCTGAATGATTGAGGATGGCGCGGAGCAGTTCAAAGCGTTGCTTATATCCAGGTTTCTTCTCCTGTTCCTCCGTGTTAATCATAAGCTTGATGTAATCTTTTTCGCTCTGTTGAATCTTCTGTAAGCTGTTGCTGGTTTCAACTGTCTTTGAGATCAGGGAGATCACTTCCTCCATCAACGACACAAATGCTCGTTTGATGGCCTGGAGCATTGCGTCGGTTGACACATTTTCTTCCACATTAAATTCATATTTTGTTTTGATGTCAGCATACGTTCTTGTTACTGTTTCAAACTTTCCTTCTATCCTAAATGTATCGTTCCTGTGCACGTGCCACACACATTCCTGATGGCATTTTGTACAATAGCCATCGTCCATAGCGGCACAGTTCTTTTTACCGTCGTTGTCCGGAATACCACACGGATAATGGCATGTAGTATGGCACACGATACAGTTGGTAACATGCGTGCCAGGTTCAAGCGGGATCTTCTCTTGGCGATACACCTCCTCATCGTACGTAAACGAATTGTTTAGTTGTATGTCGATAGCAAACTTCTTCACAGTATCTCTGTCGGTCTGCACTGTCGCGAGATCCATGAGTTGTACGTTAATTTCCAAACGATTTCCCTGCAGATGTGTCATTTTTTCTTGTTGCCAGTCTTGTTCCGTGGGCTGTGTTGTTGTCTTCGGAGTGGTCTTCAACGCTCGACAGGGTTTCATGTCTGAAAGATGGTTTAAAAATCCTTCAAATCCTCTGGAGCTTAATTTCCAGGAAGTCTTTCCAAGCAGAGCGTCTTCAGTGTACGGTGGGAAGAGCGTCGAACTGTTAAAGACAAAGAAACGCTGTGTCGGGACTCCAACAGTTGAGAGGATTTTAAGCACGGATGGCTCTTTCCCGTCGGCAAACGTCAGCATAGGAATTATGTTCCCATGCATGTTGTCTCCAAATATGGACACAATGCCATCCAGTATGTCGCTAAAGGCCTTGTCGATACCGCTAAATGTGACAGGGTTGGCCTGACTGACGAAGCAAACAGCATCTGTTCCATTCATACCCTTGGGACCTCTGGTGGACAGGAAGAATTTGAGACGTTGAAGGAAATTCTGGTTTCTTTCATACGATTCTGGTCCTTCGTGGAAGCTTGGGGCGTCTATGATATTCAAAATGAAGTCAGTGTCTGTCGTGACCGGATGTACTTTGTAGCTTGTGATCCATTCAGTAGGCGATTCCTAGTAAAGGAGAATATTACTTGAAATATATAATCACATGTCATCATGTGACATAAACAGTACACCAAACGACTATAGGATGTGATATTTTAATTTGACCATAATATCATTATATATGGTATACAGCACTAATTAATATTGTAATCAGAAATCACCTCACAAAGATGATAGATGATATCAACGACATATCTATACACATTTACGACAAAAGCGAGAAGCTTCCTAAATATAGCTTAATTAAAAAATGTAAATTTTGTTGTACAATTCACATACCTGTCTGGAAGTTGTAATTTCTGGTTCATCTGTAATTTTTAATCGGTACTCGTGTTCCCATTTCACACCAAGACTGTGGTTGACAAGTCCGTTGATAAGAGTGGTTTTCCCTCCTGTTCTTGGGCCGACCATCAGTACAGTTTTCTCTCGAAGACAAGTCGAGTTTCCTATAAAAAGAGCAATCGAGCAATATAGATAATCAGTTACAACAATAATATTAATAATCAGTTACATCACAGGTACTAGCCTCGTCTGTCAGACGCTGATTGGCTTCTAAATATAACGGACCAATCAGCACCGAGGTCACAAAAATTAGAGAAAATGGCAGGCTCTGTTCAGATTTCAGATCGTCAGCCTGACCAGCCTGAAAACTGGACTCGGGTGTCCGCCATGCTAATAAAAGGGAATGAACGTTACTACAAGCAAGTTTGTTTCCCATCGTAGAAACACTGTACTGGCATTGAATAGTGTACATGCCGTGTGTTAGGCGCTGCTCACTAGGAATTTAGAGTGTAATCCCGTGGACAACACAGTGTGAAATTCGACCATTTTTCGATGTTTCATGAAGTCTACCGAAAATTCGACTACATGATATATGGCAAATCATGCATCAAATTAAAAAACAATCCTGACAATCTGGACTGCTCCCGGTGTCATATTATAAACGATTTTGACGAACGTTTTCTGGAACGGGGTCATTTTACTGGGGGGACGGAGTAAGCATCCTTGATTATATTATAGGTGTATTGACAGACGAGGCTAGTACCTGTGGTTACATCAAAAGTGGAAATAATATGTTACATAAAAACTAGATTATCAGTTACATCAACAATATATATAACCTGTTACTCAACGTTGCTATTATATACAAATGGAAGATAAAACACTACACAGTAAAATAAAATCTTAAAAAAGTCACGATTAGATGTACCAGGTACTCTATAGCTTACTTCAAACAGCCCTACACTTTGTATTGCTATATTCCTTTAGGAATCTTCAAAACTGCAAATCGTTTGAAGCAGTAATACAAACCTGAAAAGTATCTTTAATGCTGCAAAATGGTGATTAAAGTAATTTGTTAACAACATTTCAATATCTGCTTAAGCGAATACGAAAATAAGACAAATTCCTCTTTACCACGTCAATGACGCTTAAATGTAGGCCCAATTTAACAATTTGTCTGAATTAGCACTGATGTACGGACGGAGGGAACTCGTCAATTTTGTTAAGCGCGATATAACAATATGGAATGTTTTTGATTCAAACCTACCGTATCTACATTTTCTTGTCTTTTGATCATCGTCTTTTGATGACTGCATCTCAACTAAAGGAAGTCTGTAAACGCTTGGTGGCCCATCTATTATCTTCTTGCAGTACTTTAGGATCCCACACACCTTTGAGCATCCTGTTGTTATTTCCGCACTCTTGCAGCTAAAATCGCTGTCACAGCCATCTGAGTAAACTGCTCGCACCATGAATTCATATCCAGTGTTTTGTAGGAGTTCGTTGAAGCGATGGAATGGTTGTCTGTCTTTGGTAGAAACAATTGTCGATGACCAAATATGATCACCAGCGACTTTCATTCGGATCTCATAATGGGAAACCTCGTCTTTCTCGACCTTGTCCCATTCCAGGCATATATAGTCAGTACCTATATCTGTTGACCGTGGCTGACCGGGTCTAACTGGACGTTGGAGGGATGGTAGGAGGGTGATGATATAGATCTATAAATAACAAAACAGTGGAAACAATGTTGACTTGTATCAAGTTCTATATTAGCTTCAGGTCTGCCGGCTTAGCTGTATAGACAAGTATTTACAATGGATGTACAAATGACGCAGAGTAGCAAAGTCTAAACAACTTCGTAGAAGAATATCAACATTTGAAACATCAAATTCATAATTATTTAAAACTATTTTCCGATCTAACTATTGAGTCACTTTAATACACTAAAATTATAATTTTACCATCTGTATCAGAAATATAAATATTTCCTTTCAGGACAATGAACCTCGCGCACCCAAAACGATATTCAGAATCTATAGTCTCCCATTAAACATTCGGATTAGCACAAGTATCTAGTAAAACAAAATAGACTAACATAATAAGTTATAATGTTTTGACAAACGAAGGTGACTTATTTCAGTAACGAAGGATCGATCTGGACGATGGGAGATGACTTATTTCAGTAACGAAGGATATGTACAAAAGTATTTGACTTGCATCAGTAACGAATTAAGGATCTGGACAAACGGATTTTACTTATTCCAGTTACGAAGGATCGATCTGGACGATGGGAGTTGACTCATAGCATGATCAGCAACGAAGGATCTGGACAAACTGAGTTGACTTACATCAATAACGAAAGGATCCGGAAAAACGGAGTTTACTTATTTCAGTAACGAAGGATCGATCAGGGCGATGGGAGATGACTTATTTCAGTAACGGAGGATCGATCAGGGCGATGGGAGTTGACTTTTATCAGTAACGAAATTATCCGGACAAACGGAGTTGACTTACATCAGCTACGACAGGATCCGGACAAACTGAGTTGACTGATATCAGTAAAGAGCGATATGGACAAACTGAGTTGACTTACATCAGTAACGATGGATTCGGAAAAGCGGAGTTGACTTATATCAGTAATGGATGTTTTGAAAAAAGGAATTAACTTGTATCATTAATAAAAGTATCTAGAAAAACGGAGTTCACTCATATATATAATTAAATTAAAGTAAAACAATGCAAGTTACCAACGGTTTCCCCTTGCAGTGTTTGTTCAATTATAAATGGTTTCGAAAAATCCGGTTTTTACCCTTAAAAAATTGTACACTTTCTGCAGGTAAATGTTGATGAACTGTAGCTTATCTGCAAACTGGATATCCAGCTGGAAACCGTTAATCTGGAAACCATGAACATGGTCCATAGTAAGGGACTGACTCGTTTAGCTACGTCTCGAGTCCTGGAAAAGAAAGATGCTCGATTGTTCAAACTGATAAGCCTACATTTATATATGAATAGAACAGTGACGTTTCAAAGAAGAGGAATCTATGTGTGCATAGATCTAGACAGTGCAGTTTAAGAGAGAAATATATGTATGTTTAGACAAGGACGTTTCAGAGGAGAGGAATCTATGTGAGATGGATAGGACGTTTAAGAGGAGAGGAATCTATGTGTACATAGATCTAGACAGTGCAGTTTAAGAGAGAAATCTATGTATGTTTAGACAAGGACGTTTCAGAGGAGAGGAATATATGTGAGATGGATAGGACGTTTAAGAGGAAAGGAATCTATGTGTGCATAGACAGGGAAGTTTCAGAGGAGAGGAATCTATGTGTGCATAGACAGGGACGTTTCAGAGGAGAGGATTTATATTTGTAAATAGACAGGGACGTTTCAGAGGAGAGCATTTCTATTTGTAAATAGACAGGGAAGTTTAAGAGGTGAGGACTTATATGTGGGTATAGACAGGGACTTTTCAGAGGAGGGGAATATATTTGTGTATAGACAGGCAAGTTTCAGAGGAGATGCTTTCCTCAGTAACGACGCACATCTAAAGCCCAGAGACTATAGCCATGGATCTAGAATTTTGTCGAAGTTTAGTTTGTAATCGCATTTGTGGTCTAAATATGTATTTGTGATATTATATTGTGATGCCTGATTGAAGGTTTGGTACAATCGTTGTTTAATTTTCGAAAAGTTACTTTTTGTTAATTGGTACTCTGGTAATTATATTTAGTAACGCCTATTCACAGTATGTGGGGTGATACTATATTATATAGATCTACAAAGTTGCAAGTATGCCAAGCTTGTAACGAAATAATACCCATCCGCACAGGGATTCTAAAAGAAATATGGCTGCCTGTGTCGTGTAGGTTAATATATTTACTATATAAGGAAAACCATACATCTTGAGTAAAACAAAAAAACATGCAGTGCAATTTTCTAGCTGTTCTTGCAATGGAAAATGCATACGTTATATAATGACAGTGCATTGTTTCCAATACCAATCATCTGCCGATCCAGAAATTGAAACAGTTTTAAATTCACTTCCATATCTGCCACCCTCCAAAAATTCAACAACTTTTAAAAATCTTCTAGTGTTTAAGCAACCTTGTGAACAAACTCTAAAATTGTACTTCCGGTGTGCAGGAAAACTCTACATCGGTAAGCAATGCAATATCACGAACATATCTGGGACTAAAAATGTCATTCATATAAAATATATCAATGGAAATGCTAGCTTGGATTAGAGTACTAATATATAACAGAAATAACAATGTCTTGTTAACGGGAATTGCGAAAACAGCATTGTAACCCGACAACTGGATTCAGCTGTTCAAACACTCCAGTAATGAACACAGAGAACTGCGTGACCATTGGCCTCTTGCTCTGTACAGTCCACACATAGAAGCTGCCAAAAGGATTTTAAGTAAACAAAAATATATCGGACGCGTCAACCTGGATTCTTCTATTTTTATACTATATTATACACAAACATATGACACCTTTACAATATTACATCAAATATATTCCTCACAATATTAATAAAGTGTGCATATTATATAGCTACACAGTCCTTTTTTTTCATTTTTCTTGATCCACAAATCGTGAACCCAATTCTCGATAAGGTGAAAATATACCAAACTTTAAAGAATACGTTTCGTTCCGTAATCTTAGCTGTTTGTTTTACAGAGGAGGCGAACTATATGTAGTCGTAAACTATTTTGGAGTAGATTTTGTGAAAATCCAAATAATGCGCATGATGAAAGTCGTTAAAATGACTTCCTGCGGGTTGACATTACCTTTCCTGAGTTCTATAGCAAAATTTGTCAGCAGACTGGTATAGCATAGGAATCATACTAAACTGTGCTCCTCGTCAGACAGACTTGTATAGCATAGGGATCATACTAAACTGTGCTCCTAGTCAGACAGACTTGTTTAGCATAGGGATCATACCAAACTGTGGTCCTCGTCAGACAGACTGGTATAGCATAGGTATCATACCAAACTGTGCTCCTCGTCAGACAGACTGGTATAGCATAGGAATCATACCAAACTGTGTTCCACGTCAGACAGAGTGGTATACGTATAGCATAGAAATTATACCAAACTGTGCTCCTCGTCAGACAGACTGGTATAGCATAGGAATCATACCAAACTGTGTTCCACGTCAGACAGACTGGTATAGCATAGAAATTATACCGAACTGTGCTTCTCGTTAGACAGACTGGTATAGCATATGTCACCCTGGTAAAATGCTAGCCGCTTCCTACCGTCTCGGCTAGGGAGAATTTCTCTTTAGCTCATTCGGTAGAGCGTAAGACTAGTAAGCCAGAGGTCCCGGGTTCGACTCCTAGCGGAGGCATTGAAAAAATAATGACCTCTGTTACACATAGAAATTATACCAACTGTGCTCCTTGTCAGACAGACTGGTATAGCATAGGAATCATACCAAACTGTGCTTCTCGTTAGACAGACTGGTATAGCACAGGAATTATACCGAACTTTGCTTCTCGTCAGACAGACTGGTATATCATAGGAATTATACCAAACTGTGTTCCACGTCAGACAGACTGGTATAGCATAGAAATTATACCGAACTGTGCTCCTCGTCAGACAGACTGGTATATCATAGGAATTATACCAAACTGTGTTCCACGTCAGACAGACTGGTATAGCATAGGAATCATTCTAAACTGTTCTCCTCGTCAGACAGACTAGCTTTTGTTTCCATTGCTAGGGTTTTCATTGGCCCTGGAAAACTATCAGGACTGCTAACGAAAACCTTGCAAAGTCCTTAAATTTCACTTGCAGATATATCGTCGATGCATTGTTAAACATACCAAATTAGAACTGTAAGCCAAAGACTAACCAATACACCCGATCCCATATAAACCAGAACTGTAAGCCAAAGACTAACCAATACACCCGCTCCTATATAAACCAGAACTGTAAGTCAAAGACTAACCAATATACCCGCTCCTATATAAACCAGAACTGTAAGCTAAAGACTAACCAATACACCCGCTACTATATAAACCAGAACTGTAAGCCAAAGACTAACCAATACACCCGCTC